>NW_025745771.1:37500-162500 GCF_021184085.1 Oncorhynchus gorbuscha | reverse complement strand
GGATATCTGGGTTATATTCTATAGGGAGAGGATATCTGGGTTATATTCTATAGGGAGAGGATATCTGGGTTATATTCTATGGGGAGAGGATATCTGGGTTATATTCTACAGGAAGAGGATTTCTGGGTTATATTCTACGGGGAGAGGATATCTGGGTTATAGTCTATAGGGAGAGGATATCTAGGTTATATTCAATATGGAGAGGATATCTGGGTTATAGTCTATAGGGAGAGGTTATCTGGGTTATATTCTATAGGGAGAGGATATCTGGGTTATATTCTATAGGGAGGGGATATCTAGGTTATAGTCTATAGGGAGAGGATATCTGGGTTATAGTCTATAGGGAGAGGATATCTGGGTTATATTCTATAGGGAGAGGATATCTGGGTTATATTCTATAGGGAGAGGCTATAAGGGTTACATTCTACAAGGAGAGGATATCTGGGTTATATTCTATAGGGAGAGGTTATAGTCTATAGGGAGAGGTTATCTGGGTTATATTCTATAGGGAGAGGATATCTGGGCTTATAGTCTATAGGGAGAGGATATCTGGGCTTATAGTCTATAGGGAGAGGTTATCTGGGTTATATTCTATAGGGAGAGGATATCTGGGTTATAGTCTATAGGGAGAGGTTATCTGGGTTATATTCTATAGGGAGAGGTTATCTGGGTTATATTCTATAGGGAGAGGATATCTGGGTTATATTCTATAGGGAGAGGATATCTGGGTTATATTCTATAGGGAGGGGATATCTAGGTTATAGTCTATAGGGAGAGGATATCTGGGTTATAGTCTATAGGGAGAGGATATCTGGGTTATATTCTATAGGGAGAGGATATCTGGGTTATATTCTATAGGGAGAGGCTATAAGGGTTACATTCTACAAGGAGAGGCTATAAGGGTTACATTCTACAAGGAGAGGATATCTGGGTTATAGTCTATAGGGAGAGGATATCTGGGTTATATTCTATAGGGAGAGGATATCTGGGTTATATTCTATAGGGAGAGGATATCTGGGTTATATTCTATAGGGAGAGGATATCTGGGTTATATTCTATAGGGAGAGGATATCTGGGTTATATTCTATGGGGAGAGGATATCTGGGTTATAGTCTATAGGGAGAGGATATCTGGGTTATAGTCTATAGGGAGAGGATATCTGGGTTATATTCTATAGGGAGAGGATATCTGGGTTATATTCTATAGGGAGAGGATATCTGGGTTATATTCTATGGGGAGAGGATATCTGGGTTATAGTCTATAGGGAGAGGATATAAGGGTTACATTCTACAAGGAGAGGATATTTGGGTTATAGTCTATGGGAGATATCTGGGTTACATTCTATAGGGAGAGGATATCTGGGTTATATTCTATAGGGAGAGGATATAAGGGTTACATTCTACAAGGAGAGGATATTTGGGTTATAGTCTATAGGGAGAGGATATCTGGGTTATATTCTATAGGGAGAGGATATCTGGGTTATATTCTATAGGGAGAGGATATAAGGGTTACATTCTACAAGGAGAGGATATCTGGGTTATAGTCTATAGGGAGAGGATATCTGGGTTATAGTCTATAGGGAGAGGATATCTGGGTTATATTCTATAGGGAGAGGATATCTGGGTTATATTCTATAGGGAGAGGATATCTGGGTTATATTCAATAGGGAGAGGATATCTGGGTTATATTCTATGGGGAGAGGATATCTGTGTTAAAGGCACGAAACAAAAGAAAACAGAGTAAAACAGGAAGGTGTCTGAAGATGTCCAGTACGAACTGCCCACTTTGAAGAACATACCCCAGCCGGGAAGAGAAATGGAGTTTCCATCATCATGGGAAAACCTGACTATGATACTATGGAGATCCCAGAGTGGGATTCTGGAACTTGGACATTAGTTCACACAGATTGGAGGAATTACCCTTTTTGGATAAGTGTGTCTACATCATGTGGCTTCCATCGCACTATTGGGAGATATTCCTTTCAATATATGGGGAGATATTCCTTTCAATATATGGGGAGATATTCCTTTCAATATATGGGGAGATATTCCTTTCAATATATGGGGAGATATTCCTTTCAATATATGGGGAGATATTCCTTTCAATATATGGGGAGATATTCCTTTCAATATATGGGGAGATATTCCTTTCAATATATGGGGAGATATTCCTTTCAATATATGGGGAGACATTCCTTTCAATATATGGGGAGACACTCCTTTCAATATATGGGGAGACACTCCTTTCAATATATGGGGAGACATTCCTTTCAATATATGGGGAGACATTCCTTTCAATATATGGGGAGATATTCCTTTCAATATATGGGGAGATATTCCTTTCAATATATGGGGAGACATTCCTTTCAATATATGGGGAGATATTCCTTTCAATATATGGGGAGACATTCCTTTCAATATATGGGGAGATATTCCTTTCAATATATGGGGAGATATTCCTTTCAATATATGGGGAGATATTCCTTTCAATATATGGGGAGATATTCCTTTCAATATATGGGGAGGCATTCCTTTCAATATATGGGGAGGCATTCCTTTCAATATATGGGGAGACATTCCTTTCAATATATGGGGAGATATTCCTTTCAATATATGGGAAGACATTCCTTTCAATATATGGGAAGACATTCCTTTCAATATATGGGGAGACATTCCTTTCAATATATGGGGAGATATTCCTTTCAATATATGGGGAGATATTCCTTTCAATATATGGGAAGACATTCCTTTCAATATATGGGGAGACATTCCTTTCAATATATGGGGAGACATTCCTTTCAATATATGGGGAGACATTCCTTTCAATATATGGGGAGATATTCCTTTCAATATATGGGGAGATATGGAGAGACATTCCTTTCAATATATGGGGAGACATTCCTTTCAATATATGGGGAGACATTCCTTTCAATATATGGGGAGACATTCCTTTCAATATATGGGGAGACATTCCTTTCAATATATGGGGAGACATTCAGTATATAAAAGACCATTTCCATGAAGTACCACAAGAAGGGGATCAAGTTGGATACAATACTTTATAACTTGGTATCTTTTAATGATCGTTCTGAGAGCGAATCCATCAAGGCCTTGGGAACGATCGAGTATTACTAATGAGGGAAAAAAACAAAATACTATTTAAAATGTGGACATTTTTTTTTTTTTTACCACAGAAAAAAAGTTGACGGAGAACACATCTCCTGAATACTAAACAAATGGAGGACGTGTGTATTTTTATTTATGTTGTAAGAAAATAAATATGAAATATGAAATAACCTTATTACAGTATGTAAAGTATGTGGATACAAATTCTGACATTTTATACGATTTATGAGTTACTAAGCAGGCTTGTGGTCAATTCAGGAAGTACAGACATTCCAATTCTCTTCAATGCATTGTAACAAGGGGAACATTCCTCATTTCGTTTACTCTTATGAATTGAATGGACCCCAAATCCTGGTTATTAAGAGATATTTGATAAAATAATAAAAGTTTGATTGAAGTGCCTGTTGTGGGAAAATGTACAAGGTTTAATTTTGAAATGTGGTTGAAATGTGGTTGTGCTCGAGCAGTTTTTCCCTCTTGTTATTGTCATTCAGACAGATCTTATGGAGCTGTTAATAACCTGTCTGAAATGTCCAGTTGATCAACTACTTGTCATGTTAGCTAGATAGGCAAACCAGCTAACTTAACCATCTGAAATCTAGTCATCATCCAGATCACATGACCAGAGGCCTCAACCCCAGTGCACCCCCCCCCCCATTCAATTTGTTGAGTCAGGTATCATATGAACACAAGGCATGTCACAATGTGTAGAATGGCAGGAAATGAGCTTTTAAAACAGAACAAAAGTCTCTCCACTAACAAGAGGGGTGTGACCAGTATGGGGGTCAAATGGGGTCGCTCGGTGAGGGTTTTGTTACTACGCTGATAAATTACAATATCTATCCTGACCTTTGACATTAGTGTGAGCTGATCTTCTGAAACAGGAGTAGAGTACCACTACTCTACAGCATCTATTAGAAGGGGGACTGACAGTGACAGTGTGAGCTGATCTTCTGAAACAGGAGTAGAGTACCACTACTCTACAGCATCTATTAGAAGGGGGACTGACAGTGACAGTGTGAGCTGATCTTCTGAAACAGGAGTAGAGTACCACTACTCTACAGCATCTATTAGAAGGGGGACTGACAGTGACAGTGTGAGCTGATCTTCTGAAACAGGAGTAGAGTACCACTACTCTACAGCATCTATTAGAAGGGGGACTGACAGTGACAGTGTGAGCTGATCTTCTGAAACAGGAGTAGAGTACCACTACTCTACAGCATCTATTAGAAGGGGAGATGACAGTTACATTAGTGTGAGCTGATCTTCTGAAACAGGAGCAGAGTACCACTACTCTACAGCATCTATTAGAAGGGGAGATGACAGTGACATTGGGTGGTCCTTCTGTAGCTCAGTTGGTAGAGCATGGCGCTTGTAACGCCAGGGTAGTGGGTTCAATCCCCGGGACCACCCATACGTAGAATGTATGCACACATGACTGTAAGTCGCTTTGGATAAAAGCGTCTGCTAAATGATATATATATATACACACACACACACACATTAGTGTGAGCTGATCTTCTGAAACAGGAGTAGAGTACCACTACTCTACAGCATCTATTAGAAGGGGGACTGACAGTGATATTAGTGTGAGCCGATCTTCTGAAACAGGACTAGAGGACCCCTACTCTACAGCATCTATTAGAAGGGGGACTGATAGTTACATTAGTGTGAGCTGATCTTCTGAAACAGGAGTAGAGTACCACTACTCTACAGCATCTATTAGAAGGGGGACTGACAGTGATATTAGTGTGAGCCGATCTTCTGAAACAGGAGTAGAGGACCCCTACTCTACAGCATCTATTAGAAGGGGGACTGACAGTGATATTAGTGTGAGCCGATCTTCTGAAACAGGAGTAGAGGACCCCTACTCTACAGCATCTATTAGAAGGGGGACTGACAGTGATATTAGTGTGAGCTGATCTTCTGAAACAGGAGTAGAGTACCACTACTCTACAGCATCTATTAGAAGGGGGACTGACAGTTACATTAGTGTGAGCTGATCTTCTGAAAGAGGACTAGAGGACCCCTACTCTACAGCATCTATTAGAAGGGGAGATGACAGTTACATTAGTGTGAGCTGATCTTCTGAAACAGGACTAGAGGACCCCTACTCTACAGCATCTATTAGAAGGGGGACTGACAGTGATATTAGTGTGAGCTGATCTTCTGAAACAGGACTGGAGTACCACTACTCTACAGCATCTATTAGAAGGGGGACTGACAGTGATATTAGTGTGAGCTGATCTTCTGAAACAGGACTGGAGTACCACTACTCTACAGCATCTATTAGAAGGGGAGATGACAGTTACATTAGTGTGAGCTGATCTTCTGAAACAGGACTAGAGGACCCCTACTCTACAGCATCTATTAGAAGGGGGACTGACAGTGATATTAGTGTGAGCTGATCTTCTGAAACAGGACTGGAGTACCACTACTCTACAGCATCTATTAGAAGGGGAGATGACAGTGATATTAGTGTGAGCTGATCTTCTGAAACAGGAGTAGAGTACCACTACTCTACAGCATCTATTAGAAGGGGGACTGATAGTGATATTAGTGTGAGCTGATCTTCTGAAACAGGACTAGAGTACCACTACTCTACAGCATCTATTAGAAGGGGAGATGACAGTGATATTAGTGTGAGCTGATCTTCTGAAACAGGAGTAGAGTACCACTACTCTACAGCATCTATTAGAAGGGGAGATGACAGTGATATTAGTGTGAGCTGATCTTCTGAAACAGGACTGGAGTACCACTACTCTACAGCATCTATTAGAAGGGGAGATGACAGTGATATTAGTGTGAGCTGATCTTCTGAAACAGGAGTAGAGTACCACTACTCTACAGCATCTATTAGAAGGGGGACTGATAGTGATATTAGTGTGAGCTGATCTTCTGAAACAGGACTAGAGTACCACTACTCTACAGCATCTATTAGAAGGGGAGATGACAGTGATATTAGTGTGAGCTGATCTTCTGAAACAGGAGTAGAGTACCACTACTCTACAGCATCTATTAGAAGGGGAGATGACAGTGATATTAGTGTGAGCTGATCTTCTGAAACAGGACTGGAGTACCACTACTCTACAGCATCTATTAGAAGGGGAGATGACAGTGATATTAGTGTGAGCTGATCTTCTGAAACAGGAGTAGAGTACCACTACTCTACAGCATCTATTAGAAGGGGGACTGACAGTGATATTAGTGTGAGCTGATCTTCTGAAACAGGACTAGAGTACCACTACTCTACAGCATCTATTAGAAGGGGGACTGATAGTGACAGTGTGAGCTGATCTTCTGAAACAGGAGTAGAGGACCCCTACTCTACAGCATCTATTAGAAGGGGGACTGACAGTGACAGTGTGAGCTGATCTTCTGAAACAGGACTAGAGGACCCCTACTCTACAGCATCTATTAGAAGGGGGACTGATAGTGACATTAGTGTGAGCCGATCTTCTGAAACAGGACTAGAGGACCCCTACTCTACAGCATCTATTAGAAGGGGGACTGACAGTGATATTAGTGTGAGCTGATCTTCTGAAACAGGAGTAGAGTACCCCTACTCTACAGCATCTATTAGAAGGGGGACTGACAGTGATATTAGTGTGAGCTGATCTTCTGAAACAGGAGTAGAGTACCACTACTCTACAGCATCTATTAGAAGGGGGACTGACAGTGACAGTGTGAGCTGATCTTCTGAAACAGGACTAGAGGACCCCTACTCTACAGCATCTATTAGAAGGGGGACTGACAGTGATATTAGTGTGAGCTGATCTTCTGAAACAGGACTAGAGGACCCCTACTCTACAGCATCTATTAGAAGGGGGACTGACAGTGATATTAGTGTGAGCTGATCTTCTGAAACAGGACTAGAGGACCCCTACTCTACAGCATCTATTAGAAGGGGGACTGACAGTGATATTAGTGTGAGCTGATCTTCTGAAACAGGACTAGAGGACCCCTACTCTACAGCATCTATTAGAAGGGGGACTGATAGTGATATTAGTGTGAGCTGATCTTCTGAAACAGGACTGGAGTACCACTACTCTACAGCATCTATTAGAAGGGGAGATGACAGTGATATTAGTGTGAGCTGATCTTCTGAAACAGGACTGGAGTACCACTACTCTACAGCATCTATTAGAAGGGGAGATGACAGTGATATTAGTGTGAGCTGATCTTCTGAAACAGGAGTAGAGTACCACTACTCTACAGCATCTATTAGAAGGGGGACTGACAGTGATATTAGTGTGAGCTGATCTTCTGAAACAGGACTAGAGTACCACTACTCTACAGCATCTATTAGAAGGGGGACTGATAGTGACAGTGTGAGCTGATCTTCTGAAACAGGAGTAGAGGACCCCTACTCTACAGCATCTATTAGAAGGGGGACTGACAGTGACAGTGTGAGCTGATCTTCTGAAACAGGACTAGAGGACCCCTACTCTACAGCATCTATTAGAAGGGGGACTGATAGTGACATTAGTGTGAGCCGATCTTCTGAAACAGGACTAGAGGACCCCTACTCTACAGCATCTATTAGAAGGGGACTGACAGTGATATTAGTGTGAGCTGATCTTCTGAAACAGGAGTAGAGTACCCCTACTCTACAGCATCTATTAGAAGGGGGACTGACAGTGATATTAGTGTGAGCTGATCTTCTGAAACAGGAGTAGAGTACCACTACTCTACAGCATCTATTAGAAGGGGGACTGACAGTGACAGTGTGAGCTGATCTTCTGAAACAGGACTAGAGGACCCCTACTCTACAGCATCTATTAGAAGGGGACTGACAGTGATATTAGTGTGAGCTGATCTTCTGAAACAGGACTAGAGGACCCCTACTCTACAGCATCTATTAGAAGGGGGACTGACAGTGATATTAGTGTGAGCTGATCTTCTGAAACAGGACTAGAGGACCCCTACTCTACAGCATCTATTAGAAGGGGGACTGACAGTGATATTAGTGTGAGCTGATCTTCTGAAACAGGACTAGAGGACCCCTACTCTACAGCATCTATTAGAAGGGGACTGATAGTGATATTAGTGTGAGCTGATCTTCTGAAACAGGACTAGAGGACCCCTACTCTACAGCATCTATTAGAAGGGGACTGACAGTGACAGTGTGAGCTGATCTTCTGAAACAGGACTAGAGGACCCCTACTCTACAGCATCTATTAGAAGGGGGACTGACAGTGATATTAGTGTGAGCTGATCTTCTGAAACAGGACTAGAGGACCCCTACTCTACAGCATCTATTAGAAGGGGGACTGACAGTGATATTAGTGTGAGCTGATCTTCTGAAACAGGACTAGAGGACCCCTACTCTACAGCATCTATTAGAAGGGGGACTGACAGTGATATTAGTGTGAGCTGATCTTCTGAAACAGGACTAGAGGACCCCTACTCTACAGCATCTATTAGAAGGGGGACTGATAGTGATATTAGTGTGAGCTGATCTTCTGAAACAGGACTAGAGGACCCCTACTCTACAGCATCTATTAGAAGGGGGACTGACAGTGACAGTGTGAGCTGATCTTCTGAAACAGGACTAGAGGACCCCTACTCTACAGCATCTATTAGAAGGGGGACTGACAGTGATATTAGTGTGAGCTGATCTTCTGAAACAGGACTAGAGGACCCCTACTCTACAGCATCTATTAGAAGGGGGACTGACAGTGATATTAGTGTGAGCTGATCTTCTGAAACAGGACTAGAGGACCCCTACTCTACAGCATCTATTAGAAGGGGGACTGACAGTGATATTAGTGTGAGCTGATCTTCTGAAACAGGACTAGAGGACCCCTACTCTACAGCATCTATTAGAAGGGGGACTGATAGTGATATTAGTGTGAGCTGATCTTCTGAAACAGGACTGGAGTACCACTACTCTACAGCATCTATTAGAAGGGGAGATGACAGTGATATTAGTGTGAGCTGATCTTCTGAAACAGGACTGGAGTACCACTACTCTACAGCATCTATTAGAAGGGGAGATGACAGTGATATTAGTGTGAGCTGATCTTCTGAAACAGGAGTAGAGTACCACTACTCTACAGCATCTATTAGAAGGGGGACTGACAGTGATATTAGTGTGAGCTGATCTTCTGAAACAGGACTAGAGTACCACTACTCTACAGCATCTATTAGAAGGGGGACTGATAGTGACAGTGTGAGCTGATCTTCTGAAACAGGAGTAGAGGACCCCTACTCTACAGCATCTATTAGAAGGGGGACTGACAGTGACAGTGTGAGCCGATCTTCTGAAACAGGACTAGAGGACCCCTACTCTACAGCATCTATTAGAAGGGGGACTGACAGTGATATTAGTGTGAGCTGATCTTCTGAAACAGGAGTAGAGTACCCCTACTCTACAGCATCTATTAGAAGGGGGACTGACAGTGATATTAGTGTGAGCTGATCTTCTGAAACAGGAGTAGAGTACCACTACTCTACAGCATCTATTAGAAGGGGGACTGACAGTGACAGTGTGAGCTGATCTTCTGAAACAGGACTAGAGGACCCCTACTCTACAGCATCTATTAGAAGGGGGACTGACAGTGATATTAGTGTGAGCTGATCTTCTGAAACAGGACTAGAGGACCCCTACTCTACAGCATCTATTAGAAGGGGGACTGACAGTGATATTAGTGTGAGCTGATCTTCTGAAACAGGACTAGAGGACCCCTACTCTACAGCATCTATTAGAAGGGGGACTGACAGTGATATTAGTGTGAGCTGATCTTCTGAAACAGGACTAGAGGACCCCTACTCTACAGCATCTATTAGAAGGGGGACTGATAGTGATATTAGTGTGAGCTGATCTTCTGAAACAGGACTAGAGGACCCCTACTCTACAGCATCTATTAGAAGGGGGACTGACAGTGATATTAGTGTGAGCTGATCTTCTGAAACAGGAGTAGAGTACCACTACTCTACAGCATCTATTAGAAGGGGAGATGACAGTGATATTAGTGTGAGCTGATCTTCTGAAACAGGAGTAGAGGACCCCTACTCTACAGCATCTATTAGAAGGGGGACTGATAGTGACATTTAAAGAAATGGGGCACTTCACTTTTTATAATTATTTTATTGAATCCAATCATTTGAAGATGCATCTTAAGTCACTGACAAGAGGTCCATTGCATCAAAACGAAAATTAAAAATGTTATATTGTTCGGTTGCTTTAAAAAACAAACAAGTCCCTGATTTAACACGTACAGCAGATCACTCAGATGGTAAAAGTCAAAAGGTCCGTTCTGATCGTCATCTTTGACTCCCGATCCTGTTCCTCCAACACCACGTTTTCTGTTTCACTTCCACAGCAAATAACTCAAGACATTAAATGCTTGTTTAGATCAGTGCATTTGAACTCTACACAAATCTACATTTCTAGTTTAAAAGATGTCAGAAAAGCAAATGGAAACTTGTGCAACTTTTACAAGTAGTGGCTTTCCCCACACGTGGATTTAGCCTGTCTAAAATCATAACATCTCGATCCACTTTTAAAATGTACCGCAAAACACCCTAAAACATTGACTGCTTCCCAATTCTCCAAATCCATGACAAGTAGTGTGCAGAACAAGTGTACACTTCAGGAAAAGGGTAGATGATGGATAGTGGAGAATGAGGACGTAGCCAATGGTTGTAGTTCTACTTGGACTTAGCGAAGCCCACCCTGTTGTTGTCACGGTCGAACACAGTGTAGTATTGGCCAATGAATACATCTCCCAGGATCCACAGCGGCCCGGCGGGGGCGGGGATGTCCAGGCCCATGAAGCCACTCAGGCAGATGGTCTTACCAGCCTGGCTCTCCTGGAGTGGGGGAAGGAATAGACGCAGTCAGACGCAGAGCAGAAGGGGGAAGGAATACAGAGACGCACACAGTCAGACGCAGAGAAGAAGGGGGAAGGAATACAGAGACGCACGCAGTCAGACGAAGAGCAGAAGGGGGAAGGAATACAGAGACGCACGCAGTCAGACCCAGAGCAGAAGGGGGAAGGAATACAGAGACGCACGCAGTCAGACGCAGAGCAGAAGGGGGAAGGAATACAGAGACGCAGAGCAGAAGGGGGAAGGAATACAGAGACGCACGCAGTCAGACGCAGAGCAGAAGGGGGAAGGAATAGACGCAGTCAGACGCAGAGCAGAAGGGGGAAGGAATACAGAGACGCACGCAGTCAGACGCAGAGCAGAAGGGGGAAGGAATACAGAGACGCACAGAGTCAGACGCAGAGCAGAAGGGGGAAGGAATACAGAGACGCACAGTCAGACGCAGAGCAGAAGGGGGAAGGAATACAGAGACGCACGCAGTCAGACGCAGAGCAGAAGGGGGAAGGAATACAGAGACGCACACAGTCAGACGCAGAGCAGAAGGGGGAAGGAATACAGAGACGCACAGAGTCCCAGATCGTGTCCAGTAAGCACCAAACAGTTTGAAACAGAGAGGTACTAACTTGTTCATTGCTGAAATGCTCATTTTTATTTTCTGTTGCATAATGTTTTGCTACGGTGTGCACGAATGAACAAGAGCCCGATATGTAAATTACCAAACGACAGAAATACTAACATCGTAGCCAACAGAGGGACGGTTTGTAAGGAAAGTTCAATGGGCCATTATTACGCAGTAATAATTGTTGAAATAACAATTACATTCTGAGACAAGCATTCAAATCAATGTACGTGGTCTCCCATGGTTCTGAGAATGGCTTAGTGAACTAAACAATGGCCTGTTCGTGTGGTATAATGACTGACTGAGCGAACACTGTTGCTATGATTGTTGAATTAGACTCTACCGCCCTCTGCTGGATATCTGGATATCTGCACCCCCCTGCTGCTGGATATCTGCACCCCCCTCCCCCTGCTGCTGGATATCTGCATCCCCCCGCTGCTGGATATCTGCACCCCCGCTGCTGGATATCTGCACCCCCTGCTGCTGGATATCTGCACCCCCTGCTGCTGGATATCTGCACCCCCTGCTGCTGGATATCTGCACCCCCTGCTGCTGGATATCTGCACCCCCGCTGGATATCTGCACCCCCTGCTGCTGGATATCTGCACCCCCTGCTGGATATCTGCACCCCCTGCTGGATATCTGCACCCCCCCTCCCGGATATCTGCACCCCCCTCCCCGGATATCTGCACCCCCCCTCCCGGATATCTGCACCCCCCCCCCGGATATCTGCACCCCCCCCCTCCCGGATATCTGCACCCCCCCTCCCGGATATCTGCACCCCCCCCCTGCTGGTCTGCACCCCACCTCCCCCTGCTGGATATGTGCACCACCCCCTCCCCCTGCTGGATATGTGCACCCCCTGCTGGATATCTGCCTCAACATTGTTTTTCTCAAAGTAAGATGTCCAGTAGATTCTCCAGATAGAGACAGAGAGGAGAGAAAAAAAATAAAGCCAAAGACTAACCTTGAGGACGTACTGCTCTGCAGTCAGACTGTAGGACTGTCCTCCCAGGTTGAATGTGATGACAGGCATGGTGGGAATCTTATCACAGTTCACCATGTACTGAAACAAGCGGAAACAGTCAGTGAAGGCGCTACTGTATTCAGGAAACAAGTAGAGTAGAGTTCTAAGTAATAGGAGACTGGCCAGGGCAAGAGGGACTTCATTTAGCTGTAGTCGGGGACCACAGTGTGGAACTAGAGGAGGGGGAACGTAGCTGTAGTCGGGGACCACAGTGTTGAACTAGACTAGGAGGAACGTAGCTGTAGTCGGGGACCACAGTGCTGAACTAGAGGAGGAGGAGGAACGTAGCTGTAGTCGGGGACCACAGTGTTGAACTAGAGGAGGAGGGGGAACGTAGCTGTAGTCGGGGACCACAGTGCTGAACTAGAGGAGGGGGAACGTAGCTGTAGTCGGGGACCACAGTGCTGAACTAGAGGAGGAGGAACGTAGCTGTAGTCGGGGACCACAGTGCTGAACTAGAGGAGGAGGAACGTAGCTGTAGTCGGGGACCACAGTGTTGAACTAGAGGAGGAACGTAGCTGTAGTCGGGGACCACAGTGTTGAACTAGAGGAGGAACGTAGCTGTAGTCGGGGACCACAGTGTTGAACTAGAGGAGGAACGTAGCTGTAGTCGGGGACCACAGTGTTGAACTAGAGGAGTAGGGTTGATCCTGTGTCTTACCTCTCCCTGGATGAGTGGTGTTGCTCCGATGGCCTTCTGCAGGGCCTTGACCTCGGCCGCGGGGCCGGTGATGAGGGACGTGCCGGTGTCCACGATGGCCTCACAGCCTCCCTTACACAGACTCAGCTGGCTCCCCACACCCATCCTGTACAAACACACAGGTTTGAATCCAGCTCTCTTGGTGGGAGGGCTGCATAGTTACACAAGGTAACAATAGATCTGTCCTCGGAGCAGTAAATGCCTTTTCACAAGCCCTATTTAAAACACGAAACCAATAACTCATTTAGGTTTACAGTTCCCTCCCGACACAGTGAAAACAGCGTTGATTTCATTCATGCTCGCAGTCCACAAAACTGAATTTTGCAGAATGCAGTTACATCTAGACAATACTTTAAAACAAGACAAAACAATATAAAACATTCAATTCAATTAAAAAAGCCTCCAGGTGATTTTACTCGACCAGCTCTGTGTTGGTGATGACGTCCCACGACCCTTCTGGATTCTTCTCAGAGCTTGAATTGACATTTTGTCGTCTAGTGGATTCTTCTCGGTGCTTGAATTGACATTTTGTCGTCTAGTGGATTCTTCTCTGAGAGCTTGAACAGAGTTCTTTGCCTTTTTCAATTTGGTTTGTGATCATCAAGATTAAATCATGGAGTCTCCACAGGTCTCGTTTTTGTCAACCGGTTTTAAACCTGGGTGGGATTTGACGAGGGTCTTGGTAGGTAGATGATTGAAATCCCCACATAAGACAACACCTGCTTCAGGTGACTTCAACTTCAGAGTCGATGGTGTTGATGAGATCATCAACGGCTTCCTGTTGCAGTTCCTTCTCATTGGCCGCTCCGGGTGCAGCTGTATCCAGACACACACACTTCTCTTTAGGTCCGCCCGTCTCCTAACCTGGGGACTATAAACACATACGGCCACTCTTCCTTTCACATTAAGACAGATTTCTGTCCTTTCTGAACAGCCTCTGTTTAGAGACTCATCTGGAATGTTCTCCATGTGTCCATGTTTCTGTTAAACAACCAACTTCTGTCCTGGATAATGTGAGCAAAAGTTCAAACTCATCCACTTTGTTTTGCAGAGATTTAGAATTGCAGGTTAGCATATTTAGCAGACAGTGGGGAGGTTTAGCATCTTATGCTTTCTTAATTGCAGTTAAGACTCGGTCCCTTGGCACGTCTACATGAGACCGAAACCAAGAGTGCAAATCTTTGTTTACCTCGACCGGCCTTGGTTCCTCTAAGAAGGCTTCTAGCTCGCAGAATGTTGTTTTCCGGAAGCTTCGGTTTGACGTGTGGAGCGAAGGGTAAGGTCGAAGGGTAAGGACGAAGGGTAATCACAAAATGTTTGTGGTGTCCATTTCACCTGCTCAAAAAAGTCCTCAAAAAAAAGTTGAATAAACTGAATAATTCTGACACAGAACTGACCACAGACATACTAATATAGTGTCCACCAACAGATGGTTAATGTAGAAGGAGACTCCACCAGAACTACCACAGAGATACTAATATAGTGTCCACCAACAGATGGTTAATGTAGAAGGAGACTCCACCAGAACTACCACAGAGATACTAATATAGTGTCCACCAACAGATGGTTAATGTAGAAGGAGACTCCACCAGAACTACCACAGAGATACTAATATAGTGTCCACCAACAGATGGTTAATGTAGAAGGAGACTCCACCAGAACTACCACAGAGATACTAATATAGTGTCCACCAACAGATGGTTAATGTAGAAGGAGACTCCACCAGAACTACCACAGAGATACTAATATAGTGTCCACCAACAGATGGTTAATGTAGAAGGAGACTCCACCAGAAC
Organism: Oncorhynchus gorbuscha; assembly: GCF_021184085.1. Classification (NCBI taxonomy): domain Eukaryota; kingdom Metazoa; phylum Chordata; class Actinopteri; order Salmoniformes; family Salmonidae; genus Oncorhynchus; species Oncorhynchus gorbuscha. The sequence goes on along the minus strand of NW_025745771.1, from coordinate 147,397 downwards.
TACCACAGAGATACTAATATAGTGTCCACCAACAGATGGTTAATGTAGAAGGAGACTCCACCAGTACTACCACAGAGATACTAATATAGTGTCCACCAACAGATGGTTAATGTAGAAGGAGACTCCACCAGAACTACCACAGAGATACTAATATAGTGTCCACCAACAGATGGTTAATGTAGAAGGAGACTCCACCAGAACTACCACAAGCAGAAGTGGCAGCACAAACAGGAGAAGGAAGAGAACTCACCCGTCCATGTGGATCTGCCAGTAGGCCTGGCGGCTGACGTCGAGGTACTGGAAGTCTCCACTGTAGTACTTAGGGTCAGTTCCTCCCAGCAGGAGCTCCCCGCCGGGCTCAGAGTCTGGGTTCCTGACACACACAAACAAGACCAAACAGTCTTTTTACTATTTATATAATAATGTCTTTGCAGAGCAGAGACAAACTCAGACTTGTTGTGCTAGTTTCCTGGATACAGATTAAACCTGCTACTTTGAGGCGTTTTGGTAGGCCGTCATTGTAAATCAGATTTATTTCTTAACTAACTTGCCTAGTTAAATAAAAATAACCAACTATTTCAATAGACATGGGGCTGTTTAGTTACAGTATAGGCTCATCTTATCCATGTCCAGGAAACAAGGCCTAAATCTCCAACAAGGACTCCGGAGCCAAATAGGTGAGGCACTCCTCTACGTCTCACCTGTTGAGGTAGAAGGAGAACACGTTCTGCTCTACTTTCTTCTGGCTCATGATGTTGTCGAACGGCGGAGCGACCCCGTCCACAGAGATACGGGGGTAGGCCATGCCCAGGATGCCGTCAAACTTAGCAGCGATGAAGGCTACGCCAGGCTGCTTGATGGCCTCACCGAACCCCTGGTCCTCTATGGACAGTCCTCCAATCTACCAGAGAGATGAGCAGTACATCTATTATAAACACTATGGACAGGCCTCCAATCTACCAGAGAGATGAGCAGTACATCTATTATAAACAGTCCTCTATGGACAGGCCTCCAATCTACCAGAGAGATGAGCAGTACATCTATTATAAAGACTCCTCTATGGACAGTCCTCCAATCTACCAGAGAGATGAGCAGTACATCTATTATAAACACTCCTCTATGGACAGGCCTCCAATCTACCAGAGAGATGAGCAGTACATCTATTATAAACACTATGGACAGGCCTCCAATCTACCAGAGATGAGCAGTACATCTATTATAAACACTATGGAGAGGCCTCCAATCTACCAGAGAGATGAGCAGTACATCTATTATAAACACTATGGAGAGGCCTCCAATCTACCAGAGATGAGCAGTACATCTATTATAAACACTATGGAGAGGCCTCCAATCTACCAGAGAGATGAGCAGTACATCTAATATAAACACTATGGAGAGGCCTCCAATCTACCAGAGATATGAGCAGTACATCTATTATAAACACTATGGAGAGGCCTCCAATCTACCAGAGATGAGCAGTACATCTATTATAAACACTATGGACAGGCCTCCAATCTACCAGAGAGATGAGCAGTACATCTATTATAAACACTATGGACAGGCCTCCAATCTACCAGAGAGATGAGCAGTACATCTATTATAAACACTCCTCTATGGACAGGCCTCCAATCTACCAGAGAGATGAGCAGTACATCTATTATAAACACTATGGACAGGCCTCCAATCTACCAGAGAGATGAACAGTACATCTATTATAAACACTCCTCTATGGACAGGCCTCCAATCTACCAGAGAGATGAGCAGTACAGCCATTATAAACACATCTATAGACCGTCAGGTCTCCAAACTGACACCTAACAGAGAGATTTATTTTTTATATTGTCAAATAAAATAACATTTCAGGCAGAAAATTGGAAACGGTGTTAAAAATCATTAAGAACAAAAAAACAGCCTTAAAAAAAGGGCATTGTTTTGGAGAATAGTGACAATGGATTTGATTTATACAGCAACGTTTCAGAGGTCTATTTAAACAAGAGTGTAACCTTGGAACCTATCGTGCACCTGTCTTGGCTGAGGTACCCAGACAGACTGCCAGACCCATACTGGAACCTACCGTGCACCTGTCTTGGCTGAGGTACCCAGACAGACTGCCAGACCCATACTGGAACCTACCGTGCACCTGTCTTGGCTGAGGTACCCAGACAGACTGCCAGACCCATACTGGAACCTACCATGCACCTGTCTTGGCTGAGGTACCCAGACAGACTGCCAGACCCATACTGGAACCTACCATGCACCTGTCTTGGCTGAGGTACCCAGACAGACTGCCAGACCCATACTGGAACCTACCATGCACCTGTCTTGGCTGAGGTACCCAGACAGACTGCCAGACCCATACTGGAACCTACCGTGCACCTGTCTTGGCTGAGGTACCCAGACAGACTGCCAGACCCATACTGGAACCTACCGTGCACCTGTCTTGGCTGAGGTACCCAGACAGACTGCCAGACCCATACTGGAACCTACCGTGCACGTGTCTTGGCTGAGATACCCAGACAGACTGCCAGACCCATACTGGAACCTACCGTGCACGTGTCTTGGCTGAGGTACCCAGACAGACTGCCAGACCCATACTGGAACCTACCATGCACCTGTCTTGGCTGAGGTACCCAGACAGACTGCCAGACCCATACTGGAACCTACCGTGCACCTGTCTTGGCTGAGGTACCCAGACAGACTGCCAGACCCATACTGGAACCTACCATGCACCTGTCTTGGCTGAGGTACCCAGACAGACTGCCAGACCCATACTGGAACCTACCGTGCACGTGTCTTGGCTGAGATACCCAGACAGACTGCCAGACCCATACTGGATGGCGAAGGCCGTTCCGTTCTTCACATACGTACTGGACTTGGCACCGTTATACTTGTGGTGAAGCACTGACAGACAGAGAGAAGAGAAGTGTCACTTTAAATCTGTCAAACATGGCCAATATCAATAGTTCTATAACCTAGAAGGAAGAACACGGTGAAGCATTTTGAGAGAGGACATTTTGCTCCTTTGCACCCCATTATTTCTATCTCTACTTTGCACATTCTTCCACTGCAAATCTACCATTCCAGTGGTTTACTTGCTATATTTTATTTACTTTGCCACCATGGCCTTTTTTGCCTTTACCTCCCTTATCTCACCTCATTTGCTCACATTGTATATAGACTTGTTTATACTGTATTATTGACTGTATGTTTGTTTTACTCCATGTGTAACTCTGTGTCGTTGTATCTGTCGAACTGCTTTGCTTTATCTTGGCCAGGTCGCAATTGTAAATGAGAACTTGTTCTCAACTTGCCTACCCGGTTAAATAAAGGTGACCTGGCCTACCCGGTTAAATAAAGGTGACCTGGCCTACCCGGTTAAATAAAGGTGACCTGGCCTACCCGGTTAAATAAAGGTGACCTGGCCTACCCGGTTAAATAAAGGTGACCTGGCCTACCCGGTTAAATAAAGGTGATCTGGCCTACCCGGTTAAATAAAGGTGATCTGGCCTACCCGGTTAAATAAAGGTGATCTGGCCTACCCGGTTAAATAAAGGTGATCTGGCCTACCCGGTTAAATAAAGGTGACCTGGCCTACCCGGTTAAATAAAGGTGATCTGGCCTACCCGGTTAAATAAAGGTGATCTGGCCTACCCGGTTAAATAAAGGTGATCTGGTCTACCCGGTTAAATAAACAAATAAAATAATTTAACTAAATGGAGGAAAGGCATTTGGCAGAAAGAACAGACAAAGAATAAAAACAGAGGATTCTTAGAAACAGATTAAGCATAGAATTGGACTAAGAGGCACATACAGCTCGTTAATATTCATGCCGCTTATAAAAACCAGTGTTCTGGAAGTGAGTAGGTCTTTCTAGCTCGTCACGTGTGTAGGAGTCAATGGCCCATTCCCCAAAATGCAACCCTAGACCCCTACGGACTTGTGTAGGATCTGCGAGGACGTGACAACTGTATCGATACATGTGGGATTGAGTCAGTGTAGTGTCGACTTACAGCAGGCGATGTCTGTGAAGGAGCAGTGGATGGAAGGGACCCACAAGTTAGAGGAGCCTGTATCAAACACTACAGTGAATGTCTGGACGGGAGTCCCCAGGCCGATCTCACCGTAGTACTGAGCCTGGAAAACACACACACACAAAAAACAACTGTGGTTTCTAGGAGCCAATCAAACGGGTCCCGGACTAGAAAGCAGGAAGTAGGATCTTTACATTAAAGTGGACTCCTAAACTGGTGGAGTACAGAAGCCCAGTTTCAGCTGGTTCTTCATATACCTATTCCCTCAGAAGAACAAGCTCCACTATGCTTTGGTCACGTTGTAGGGATACAGTGAAGGCAATCCCTGCCAACAGGTTGAGCTGAACACATCTGGCACCATCTACCTACACGTGTCTGTTCATGCACGTCATGCGAGTAGTTCAGTCCATTCTACATCCAAGACTGATAGAGAAGTTGGCTCTGCCAAGTGTCAAACGGTTTATCTGAAGTAAAACAGGTCAGAGTGATCTCTTCTCCTCGTCACGCTGTTGAACATACAAGTCAGCTAACCTTCTGTTCAAGAGCAAATAATAACTACACAGTTTAATAATTACACAGAGTCAACTTCCCTCTTTCTAGGACTCCAATCTACCATTTTATATCTTCGGTCAATCCAATAGGTCTCAGTGATTTATCTTCTCCTAGTCACGTTCTAACAGTCAGCGAACCTTCTGTTGTAAGCAGAGAATGAACGATTACTCAACACGATGACTCAACTTCCTTTTTTCTAGGACTCATAGGAAATGAAACTCTTCAGTCAATTCAATCCTCTTGAGAGACTGCTTGATCACTTCATTGTGATTATATTAGCAGTCTTAGTGTGTTCGTACCAAAAAGGCTCTACTCCCTACATAGTGCACCTCTTTTGACCAGAGACCTATGCACTCTATTCCCTATATAGTGCACTACTTTTGACCAGAGACCTAAATCAAATCAAATTTTATTTGTCACATACACATGGACCTATGCACTCTATTCCCTATATAGTGCACTACTTTTGAGCAGAGCCTTGTTGGGGAATAGGGGGCCATTTGTGGACACAAAGCTTTCTCCTATTAAAGAGCTGACTATTGAAAGGACAACAGGTTAATTCATTCACTGTGGTTGTATTGTGGTTGGTTGATATCGAAGTGGTTTGATGTGAAAGTTTCAATTACTCTGCAAGATGTTATGAAGAGTCTGAAACCATTCCATGTTGAAAACGGTATTCAGTCACAGTTCCAACTTTTCAAGCTTCATAGGAGGATTTACGTGACATTTTATATGGTAGATGTGTGTGTGTGTGTGTGTGTGTGTGGTGTGTGGTGTGTGGTGTGTGGTGTGTGGTGTGTGTGTGTGTAACCTTGTACCTACCGTTGGATTAATCTACATACCGCAACTCACTTTCTGTGAGAGTCTAGGAAACAGTGTAAACCACAACCTTTTCCTGTGTGTGTGAACATCCCTCAGCTCAGTGGAAGGAACTATCAGAGTCCCGGACAAAAACACTCAGAAACCAGAACGATTACTATACCGTGTAGGAATCTTTATCCAATGCTGATATCATGAACACTCATTGGCCAGTTTATTAGGTACACCCCTCCATTCACAAAAATGGTTCACTCCTACAGACAGTGAGTCAGGTGGCCATGGCTTGCTATATAAAGCAGGCAGACTGGCATTGAGCCATTCAGTTACTGTTCGATGGAACGTTAGAAATGGACCTAGACCTAAGCGACTGAGCGTGGTATGAGTCCGTGCCAGGCACGCCGATTCCAGTATCTCAGAAACATCCGGCCTCCTGGGCTTTTTACGCACGACGGTGTCTAGGGCAGGGCTAGCCAACCCTGTTCTTGCAGTGCCACAGGTACTGCAACAAGGCACCACACCTGGTCTGTTAAATCAAAAACAGGAAGTGCCCGCGGCATTCCAGGACCAGGGTTTGTCTAGCCTGGGTCTAAGGTTTCCCGAGAATGATGCGACAAACATCCAGACAGCAGCAGTCCTGTGGGTGAAATCAGCTCGTTGATGAGAGGTCAAAGGAGAACGACAAATCGTGCAAGTTAACAGGCGTGCCACTGTAACGGATGTGAAACGGCTAGCTAGTTAGCGGTGGTGGTGCGCTAATAGCATTTCAAATCGGTGACGTCACTCGCTCTGAGACCATGAAGTAGTAGTTCCCCTTGCTCTGCAAGGACCGTGGCTTTTGTGGAGCGATGGGTAACGATGCTTCGTGGGGTGTCAGTTGTTGATGTGTGCAGAGGGGGTCCTTGGTTCGAGTCCGGGTAGGGGCGAGGGGACGGTCTAAAGTTATACTGTTACACCACAAACAGACGAATAACGGCGCAGTACAACAGTGGTGTGCAGAACGGCATCTCGGAACGCAACACTCGTCAGCCTTCGTCACAAATGGGCCATTGCAGCAGACGACCGGATTCCACTCCCATCAGCTAACAACAACAAGAAGCAGCTCCAGAGGGGAACACATTAACCAACACTGGATTCCACTCCCATCAGCTAACAACAACAAGAAGCAGCTCCAGAGGGGAACACATTAACCAACACTGGATTCCACTCCCATCAGCTAACAACAACAAGAAGCAGCTCCAGAGGGGAACACATTAACCAACACTGGATTCCACTCCCATCAGCTAACAACAACAAGAAGCAGCTCCCGAGGGGAACACATTAACCAACACTGGACAGTTGAGGAGAGGAAAAGAGTCACTTGATGGCAGAGTCAGGATTTGGCGTCAGCAGCAGCAGTCCATGGCCCAGTCTCAACTGGAGTCAACAGTACAGGCTGGTGGCGTTGGTATAATGGCCCCGTCTGGCCTGGTGTCAACAGTACAGGCTGGTGGCGTTGGTATAATGGTCTGGCCCCGTCTCCTGGTGTCAACAGTACAGGCTGGTGGCGTAATGGGGTGGGGAATGTTTTCATGGCACACGTTAGGTCCCTTGATACCAATTGAGCTACATGCTATGCCCCAAGAATTCAAGTTGTTCTGGATGCAAGGTGGGGTGGTGGGGGGGGGGGGGGGGTCTGACCCAGTACTAGATGGTGGCCTAAAAAAAAAACTAGAGTGTACAAGGCCTTATTTTTTTTCTGGTGTTCAGATTAAACTACATAAACACAAAGCCTAGTCGATTTGCCGAGGATAAACCGTACATTAGGTCTACAAATTGACAACTGATCAGGCTCAGGGAGCTTAGAAGATCAGGCCTTCCTTGCTCTCAGTCACCAGTCATATGACCGACTATTCCTAGTTCCTGTTCGGTCACACAGAGAAAAGACCCAACACTGATGGGAAGCTGAGTTACTCGTCATATGACCAACTATTCCTAGTTCCTGTTCGGTCACACAGAGAGAAGACCCAACACTGATGGGAAGCTGAGTTACTCGTCATATGACAAACGTTCTTGTTCCGTCACACATAAACAAACAAATCTGATTACCCAACTTTAAAAAATAGGGAAATGTGAAATCAGAAGGGATCTTCAATCTTCCCTTCAGGACAGAGAGGGGGATTGGGCTTGGCCTTGAAACGCTACTAATTCAGCTAGCTAGGAGGACTAGAAGGAAAGGCCGGACTGGCGACAACAGATTCTTTGTTGGATTCTTTGCTGGCCTGCCTGCTTGGCTTTTAGCTTGTGCTACAGTGCATTAGGGAAGTCAAGGGTGACCACTCCATTGGCACAGGTCACCTACGTTCCAAATGGCACCCTACTTCCTATTAAAGTGCACTACTTTTGACCGGGGCCCATAGCACGGCTCTGATCAAATGTATAATATATAATATAATAATAATATATGCCATTTAGCAGACGCTTTTATCCAAAGCGACTTACAGTCATGTGTGCATACATTCTACGTATGGGTGGTCCCGGGAATCGAACCCACTACCCTGGCGTTACAAGCGCCATGCTCTACCAACTGCACTACGTAGGGAATAGGGTGCCATCTGGGACGCATCCCACGGGTAACTACTCCACTCCCAGGTCCCTGGTTAGTAGCGACTAGAGGATCTACTTACATCCATAAAGTTCTTCAGGGTTTCTGGAGTGGGTTCATTACTGGAGGAGGGGAAGCCCAGGTTGTTGTACTTGGTGTGTTCCTGCCCGGCCAACAGCTCTTCTGCTGCCTTGCCCGAGTCAGTCAGGGTACGCCTGATGGAACGGAACTTCCTCAACGGAATTCTGTGGGAGAGAGAAGAAGAAGGAGAGGACGGGGAAGAGAGAGATACAGGATGAGGGAAAGAGAGGGAGACATAGCGAGAGAGAATTTATTAGAGAACTCCTTTGAAATGGTTAGCCAGCCCTGAACAGTTGGTAGGTCAAGCAGAATCTCAGCAGGTCTACTGGTCAGCCCTTTCTAGGATCTACTCAACCAAGTTCCTGCTGGGAAAGAACTTCTGAATAGTTACAGGTCTCCTAATCTCAGACAGACACAGTGAAGAACACTGGTGCCAACATCCTTTGCAAGCTATAGAAGAAGTGCTGCATGTAGCAACCTAGCTATGTGTAATATCTGTTTTACAAGGACACTGCCAAATGGGAAACATGAACAATGTAACAATCAATGAGGCATACACTAATCATGACTATTGTTATCAGACAGGTTAAGGTCAGTTTATTATTACTTGGTCTAACGCCATGTCTGTAGACATTTATAATGGGACAAGTGTCACTGGTCTGCACGACACTTTAGAAAACAATTATCGGCAACTGTCGCAACGTCCGTTGTCGTGGTTACCGGGCAGCCACAGCAACCAGACCAAATCTTACTGTGACAAATTGATGCAGGAGTTATAAAATCCTCCGATTGAATGACATTTTTATTTCATCCCACCAATTCTCTGTAAGTTCACCACTACTTTGTAAATAATGTTGTGGGTTTAGTTTCCTGTAATAATGAATAATAAAAAAAATTAGCTAAAGTTAAGACGTAAGCTATACTATGGTCATTAACGTTATTTGAACTAGCTAGCTAACGGTAATTAACTAGCTAGCAACGAACCAAAACATTGTTTAGAAAATAGCTTTTAGTTGCCTGGCTTGCTAGGTTTCCATTAATTCACTTTTGAACGGATGGGTTTATTTTTGTTAACATAGAGAAAGTCCACAATTTGGAGCACCGGGCTGCTGTGCTGATTTAATGCTACAAGTTTGATATAATATAATGATCTCGCTACGACAGTTGTTACTACATGAAACACGGTCTGTAAACCAGCCTTTAATCTAATGTACTACTGCATGGACACAGGTCAGACGGTCTGTAAACCAGCCTTAATCTGTACTAACTGCATGGACACAGGTTCTGTAAACCAGCCTTAATCTAATGTACTACTGCATGGACACAGGTCAGACGGTCTGTAAACCAGCCTTTAAATCTGCTACTGGGATATTGACCAGCCTTTAATCTAATGTCTATTGGACACAGGTCAGACGGTGACATTAATCTAATGTCTACATGGACAATGTTTAAACCAGCCTTAATCTAATGTACTACTACTGCATGGACACAGGTCAGACGGTCTGTAAACTTAATCTAATGTACTACTGCATGGACACAGGTCAGGAAACCAGCCTTTAATCTAATGTACTACTGCATGGACACAGGTCAGACGGTCTGTAAACCAGCCTTTAATCTAATGTACTACTGCATGGACACAGGTCAGACGGTCTGTAAACCAGCCTTAATCTAATGTACTACTGCATGGACACAGGTCAGACGGTCTGTAAACCAGCCTTAAATCGCGTTTGGGATATTGACCTTAACTATTCTATTTTGACATTGTCACAAAATGTTTGCCTGGGCGAGAAACTTAACACTCGCTAATGGAAAACAACAAACACCTTGCGACTTGATCAAATGTAATTAACGTCACTTTCTAGCCCAAGGTCGTCTTCACTATTCATTCAGCAAAGTAAATATTCACAAACCTAGCTAAGCCTATCTATGTTGTAATACTAGCTAGCTATTTGACTGAGGACGTAACTGGTGGCTCAACTGTTTTCTAGCTGACAAGCTAGCTCGGCTAATATAACTTGACTTTACTTACCGGACGAGTGCATCAGATGCCAAAGCAAGTGCCGCGAAAAGACACAGGTATAAAACCTTCATTTTCCAGCTGCAGAATAACTTTAGCTACAACCTGATCCACCAGCACAATGACTGGACAATTTGACTTGAGATAACAACAACAGAATTTTATCACCTGACTGTGTCGACGTCGAGTCAAAATCATGTGATGATGGGTGCGTTCCAGGAGTTAAGGCAGCTGCGCATGCGCATTGCCAATTGGTGCGTTCCAGAAACACACATTTGGCGCAGACCTGCGCTGAATATAATAGATTTACAATGTCTGCAAAAGCGTTTACGGTCTTCAAATGTGTATTTCTTGAACACACCCAATCCGTGCTGGCATGCTGTCAGAGATGGGCGTGTCTATCAACTTGTGGGTCCAGGGACTACAGTTGAAAATTAGCCAGCTGGCTAAAACCAGCACTTTTACTGAAATGTTGATTAATGTGCACCAGTGGAGGCTGCTGAGGGGAGGATGACTCATAATAATGTCTGGAACTGAGCGAATGTAATTCTACTGATTCAGCTCCAGCCAATACCGCCAAACTCCTGTCATGTGGATAAGAGCGTCTGCTAAATGACTTAAATGTAAATGTAAAATGTAATGTGCTCTGTCCCTGCAAAGAATAAACTCAATAAAGTCAAGTGTAAAACCAAGACACAATGTATCGTTAATCCAGACCAGAATTTGACATATATATATTTGATATTTGACACTGTTTGCAGACAATAAAATGGTCTTGATGGCTTTGTACAGCATAGGCTACAAGTCATGTATATTGTGGGACTGGATAGGAAATATGAGGATAGGATATATCAGGATAGGAAAGGATAGGATATATCAGGATAGGATAGGATATATCAGGGTAGGAAAGGATGGGATATATCAGGATAGGATAGGATATATCAGGGTAGGAAAGATAGGATATATCAGGATAGGATAGAATAGATATATCAGGATAGGATGTGAAGGCACTGTTGTGCTGTAGGAAGTGATAGGACCTCAGCCCTGCCTATGTGAAGGCACTGTTGTGCTGTAGGAAGTGATAGGACCTCAGCCCTGCCTATGTGAAGACAAGACACTTGTGTTGTAGGAAGTGATAGGACCTCAGCCCTGCCTATGTGAAGACACTGTTGTGTTGTAGGAAGTGATAGGACCTCAGCCCTGCCTATGTGAAGACACTGTTGTGTTGTAGGAAGTGATAGGACCTCAGCCCTGCCTATGTGAAGACACTGTTGTGCTGTAGGAAGTGATAGGACCTCAGTCCTGCCTATGTGAAGGCACTGTTGTGCTGTAGGAAGTGATAGGACCTCAGCCCTGCCTATGTGAAGGCCCTGTTGTGCTGTAGGAAGTGATATAACCTCAGCCCTGCCTATGTGAAGACACTGTTGTGTTGTAGGAAGTGATATAACCTCAGCCCTGCCTATGTGAAGGCACTGTTGTGCTGTAGGAAGTGCTAGGACTTCAGCCCTGCCAATGTGAAGACACTGTTGTGCTGTAGGAAGTGATAGGACCTCAGCCCTGCCTATGTGAAGGCACTGTTGTGCTGTAGGAAGTGATAGGACCTCAGCCCTGCCTATGTGAAGACACTGTTGTGTTGCAGGAAGTGATAGGACCTCAGCCCTGCCTATGTGAAGACACTGTTGTGTTGCAGGAAGTGATATAACCTCGGTAAAAGTAGAACAAAGAACATGTTGTGTACAGTCCCCATTACAAACAATCCTAATCATTGAATAAATGCTGCTTTTAAAACATATATACAGTAAACAGTCTGCACGCTGACTGTTTCTCTATACATGAACCTAGAACCTGTGGTTTGAATAGATGTTACATAATCAATAGCTAAATCATGTGGGGACATTATGTCTTGTAACCTATTAGCCTTAATGCCTCAACAAACGTGACTCACTTCTCTAAAAAAAGCCTTTATTCCACTCTGACTTTGCAAATATTTAGAGAAGAAAGCAAGTATGCCTTTTGAGCAATGAAGTCTCTATACTGATGGTTACTCGTGACAGACAGCTGAGATTTGGTCATGGGTGACGAGATTATATGCTGACCAATGAAGTCCCTATATGCTGACTAATCAAGTCTATAGTGTGTTAGACCTGTGATACTGCTGATCATTGATGTGAATGTGTAACATGGGTTAACTGTTGCTGTACGTAGGTAGACATATTCCTGCTCTCCTATCTATTATAGGATGTTGTTTATTATTCAGAGAGAAAAGGAAAAGACCCTTGACAGTTGAATGGATGCTTGATTGAACTCCATTGCTCTTTCGCCTGGCCAAGACACTTCTAAAAATAATGGGTAGGTTTTTAAAGAAATATGTTTGACATGCCACCAAGCTGACCAGAGGACAATGTGGAGCCACCACCGTACTGAGTAGGCTAGTTTTAACAAATGATTTCACATTGCATGAAGTGCTGAGAGATTGTTACTGGACAAGAGGATCATACCATTGATCAAGGTGCTGTTCTCTCTTCTGCCAGCAGTCAGCACTATAGAGCACCTGTCTTCTACCAGCAGTCAGCACTATAGAGCACCTGTCTTCTGTCAGCAGTCAGCACTATAGAGCACCTGTCTTCTACCAGCAGTCAGCACTATAGAGCACCTGTCTTCTACCAGCAGTCAGCACTATAGAGCACCTGTCTTCTACCAGCAGTCAGCACTATAGAGCACCTGTCTTCTACCAGCAGTCAGCACTATAGAGCACCTGTCTTCTACCAGCAGTCAGCACTATAGAGCACCTGTCTTCTACCAGCAGTCAGCACTATAGAGCACCTGTCTTCTGTCAGCAGTCAGCACTATAGAGCACCTGTCTTCTACCAGCAGTCAGCACTATAGAGCACCTGTCTTCTGTCAGCAGTCAGCACTATAGAGCACCTGTCTTCTACCAGCAGTCAGCACTATAGAGCACCTGTCTTCTGTCAGCAGTCAGCACTATAGAGCACCTGTCTTCTACCAGCAGTCAGCACTATAGAGCACCTGTCAGCAGTCAGCACTATAGAGCACCTGTCTTCTACCAGCAGTCAGCACTATAGAGCACCTGTCTTCTACCAGCAGTCAGCACTATAGAGCACCTGTCTTCTACCAGCAGTCAGCACTATAGAGCACCTGTCTTCTGTCAGCAGTCAGCACTATAGAGCACCTGTCTTCTACCAGCAGTCAGCACTATAGAGCACCTGTCTTCTACCAGCAGTCAGCACTATAGAGCACCTGTCTTCTGTCAGCAGTCAGCACTATAGAGCACCTGTCTTCTACCAGCAGTCAGCACTATAGAGCACCTGTCAGCACTATAGAGCACCTGTCTTCTACCAGCAGTCAGCACTATAGAGCACCTGTCTTCTACCAGCAGTCAGCACTATAGAGCACCTGTCTTCTACCAGCAGTCAGCACTATAGAGCACCTGTCTTCTACCAGCAGTCAGCACTATAGAGCACCTGTCTTCTGCCAGCACTATAGAGCACCTGTCTTCTACCAGCAGTCAGCACTATAGAGCACCTGTCTGAAAGTATTTTTAACGTAAGTACTTTACACCACTTCTCATTACCACACGTGCTTAAATTACCTCACTTTTGTTTTGAGCCGACTTCGTCACCAGACAGAGCGGGCACCAGGCTCACTTCCGGTGGCAGCCCAGTTTCAAATCGAATGCGATACATTTTTAGCCAGAGCAAAACATGCCGACACGGTTCCCGGGCCAGATGAATCTAACCCCCTTAATGATTGATTCTGGTGTAGTTTTACCAGGAGGTGCACCGTGTGCAGCATCTACCACCCCTGAACACTGAACAGTAATTTGACACTGTGTTAAATCAGTCAGCACAAATGTGGATCATGATAATGACAAGGCAGGAGCTGGATTGTAATTCTACATGTTTGAAACAGTGATGCTGTTAACCAGCTATGTTTTTTTATTTGTAAGAAAGTGTGATATATTGTGGTGCATGAACTGGCCATACACGTTAGTTAACGTTACCCAGCTAGTTAACGTTAACTGGCTATCATAGCAGCCAAGGATGTTCGCCATCTTATTTGTGCATGTTTGTTTGTGCTCCAATTACATGCATCAACAGTTTGTGTCTACATCAACAGTTTACACTAATATAAAATTGGCCAAATATAGCTAGCTTTCCTTGTTTGTTGGTTAGCTACCTAGCCAATGTTAGCTCTCATCTGACTGGTATAACATTAACTAGTTAGCTTGCTACCTAATTCATTAAAAACAAATGTACATGTATTGTCTAGCTACCTTTATTTGCCTGTTTGATAGCTAGCTAGCTAGCTTTCAGCTGACTGGTATTAGCCAGCTACTGAGGCTAACCACTGGACTTTGTACAAGCAAGCTAACATTAGCTAGTTAGCTAACAGGCTAATCAATACATCTGCTTGCATTTATGGATTAACCTCAGCTTGAATACCACCATAGAGCTAGTTAGGGGGGGTATTTGTGAATTTTAATCGAAATTGGTGTCATATTGGCTTAGGTATGATTGTAGGGAGGTTTGAATTGAACACTGAGCTTCAACTAATGCCTGTAATAGACGCAACGATAATGTAGGCCTAATATTTTAGCCATCATGTTGATTTCCTAATTTTTAGCCATCATGTGATTTCTGTGTTTAGGACTCTGTGTTTAACTATGCCTGACATGACTGAGTACCGGTTTCCTCCTTTATCATCGTCCTAAACTCATCTCTTACAGGAACATGCAGAATAAAATATACTTTAGACTTTCTAAAAGGTGATTTGTATTCCTTAGCTATAAATCAAATGATGAAGACAGATGACTCTTCCTAACAGTGTGTATTACTGTATTCCTTAGCTATGAATCAAATGATGAAGACAGAAAGATGACTTCCTAACAGTGTGTATTACTGTATTCCTTAGCTATGAATCAATGATGAAGACAGAAAGATGACTCTTCCTAACAGTGTTTATTTCAGTATTACAGTAGAACAGAGTTGGTTGTACAGTACCTGCTAACTATTCTACATTTGCTACAACAGTATAGAGTAAAATGTCCATTATTTTAATCACTATAGGTTTAATGAACATTTAGTTTAAAATGCAGTGTGAATAGATATAGTCAAACAGAGAACACACCTTGGGAAAGAGGTTTTTCTGGTTAAATAGTGTTTTAATGCAAATTATTGCTCTAGTAAATATTAATCTTTCATACATTCTTACTTCAGTTATCACCAAAGGTATAAAAGCATTGCTCCTCTAGGAGTCAGTCATGTGGAGCAGAGGAAGTTCCTCCTCTCCTCGCAGCCCCTGGTTCCCCAAAGCTCTCCCTCTCTGGGCAGGGTCCCACAATACAGGTGTTGCGCAGGGCAGTGGGGCAGTCTCCCCCCGGTCCAGGCCTGGTACTCCATGGGGTCCCCGTTCACCCACAGCCACTCGCTGGCCAGGAAGCGCAGTCCCGTCCACACATGGTCCGTCTGGGCCCCCTTTGAATTCATCATTCTCTGGACGAGGAGCTGCTCATTCTCCGACAGCAGGCTGGTGAGGTCAGTGTAGTGCTTCCTGCAGTGATCCAGAGCCTCCTCCCACGTCTTGTTCTCCTTCACCAGGACCACGTTCAGATCAAAGCACACAAAGGGATATTTTTTAGTGCATTGCTTATCATTCATCTCATGGTTCTTCACATCGACACAGTTCTGGTTGCCATTGAGATTGTTTGGCTGGCCTTGCTCCCAAAACCTGAATGATGAGTTCCACCCTCCAGACCACTTCCACTCTGTTGGGGGAGAGGGATCTCTGTACAGACCAATCCAAACATAATCCGTTGTTGATATGTCATTGAACTCATCTACTTCGTCTTGGTTGCTGATGAAGGCCAGGTCAATGTACTTCTCTCTGCAGTACTGCTGAGCCTTTTCCCAGGTCTTTCCTCCTTCCTCCACAAAGTGGAACTGTTTGTTCAGACAGCAGGAGACCACCGCACACAGAGCAGTGATGAGGAGCCCAGTGAAGCTGATCTTCCTCTGAATGATGTCCCAGTACTCAGTCAGTGTGGAGTGGAGCTACTCTTCCTCTGAATGATGTCCCAGTACTCAGTCAGTGTGGAGTGGAGCTGCTCTTCCTCTGCATGATGTACCAGTACTCAGTCAGCGTGGAGTGGAGCTGCTCTTCCTCTGAATGATGTCCCAGTACTCAGTCAGTGTGGAGTGGAACTGCTCTTCCTCTGCATGATGTCCCAGTACTCAGTCAGTGTGGAGTGGAGCTGAGCCTGTCGCTGCTCTTATTACTACAAACTACCTCATCCTGGCCCCTCACCTCTACACCCAACCCACCAATCAGAGAGGCTTCCTTAGCTCACCTGTATACCCAGCCCACCAATCAGAGAGGCTTCCTTAGCTCACCTGTATACCCAGCCCACCAATCAGAGAGGCTTCCTTAGCTCACCTGTATACCCAGCCCACCAATCAGAGAGGCTTCCTTAGCTCACCTGTATACCCAGCCCACCAATCAGAGAGGCTTCCTTAGCTCACCTGTATACCCAGCCCACCAATCAGAGAGTCTTCCTTAGCTCACCTGTATACCCAGCCGACCAATCAGAGAGGCTTCCTTAGCTCACCTGTATACCCAGCCCACCAATCAGAGATGCTTCCTTAGCTCACCTGTATGCCGAGCCCACCATTCAGAGAGGCTTCCTTAGCTCACCTGTATACCCAGCCCACCAATCAGAGAGGCTTCCTTAGCTCACCTGTATACCCAGCCCACCAATCAGAGAGGCTTCCTTAGCTCACCTGTATACCCAGCCGACCAATCAGAGATGCTTCCTTAGCTCACCTGTATACCCAGCCCACCAATCAGAGAGGCTTCCTTAGCTCACCTGTATGCCCAGCCCACCATTCAGAGAGGCTTCCTTAGCTCACCTGTATACCCAGCCCACCAATCAGAGAGGCTTCCTTAGCTCACCTGTATACCCAGCCCACCAATCAGAGAGGCTTCCTTAGCTCACCTGTATACCCAGCCGACCAATCAGAGGCTTCCTTAGCTCACCTGTATACCCAGCCCACCAATCAGAGAGGCTTCCTTAGCTCACCTGTATGCCCAGCCCACCATTCAGAGAGGCTTCCTTAGCTCACCTGTATACCCAGCCCACCAATCAGAGAGGCTTCCTTAGCTCACCTGTATACCCAGCCCACCAATCAGAGAGGCTTCCTTAGCTCACCTGTATACCCAGCCCACCAATCAGAGAGGCTTCCTTAGCTCACCTGTATACCCAGCCCACCAATCAGAGAGGCTTCCTTAGCTCACCTGTATACCCAGCCCACCAATCAGAGAGGCTTCCTTAGCTCACCTGTATACCCAGCCCACCAATCAGAGAGGCTTCCTTAGCTCACCTGTATTCCCAGCCCACCAATCAGAGAGGCTTCCTTAGCTCACCTGTATACCCAGCTGACCAATCAGAGAGGCTTCCTTAGCTCACCTGTATACCCAGCCCACCAATCAGAGAGGCTTCCTTAGCTCACCTGTATGCCCAGCCCACCATTCAGAGAGGCTTCCTTAGCTCACCTGTATACCCAGCCCACCAATCAGAGAGGCTTCCTTAGCTCACCTGTATACCCAGCCCACCAATCAGAGAGGCTTCCTTAGCTCACCTGTATACCCAGCCCACCAATCAGAGAGGCTTCCTTAGCTCACCTGTATACCCAGCCCACCAATCAGAGAGGCTTCCTTAGCTCACCTGTATACCCAGCCCACCAATCAGAGAGGCTTCCTTAGCTCACCTGTATACCCAGCCCACCAATCAGAGAGGCTTCCTTAGCTCACCTGTATACCCAGCCCACCAATCAGAGAGGCTTCCTTAGCTCACCTGTATATCCAGCCCACCAATCAGAGAGGCTTCCTTAGCTCACCTGTATACCCAGCCCACCAATCAGAGAGGCTTCCTTAGCTCACCTGTATACCCAGCCCACCAATCAGAGAGGATTCCTTAGCTCACCTGTATACCCAGCCCACCAATCAGAGAGGCTTCCTTAGCTCACCTGTATACCCAGCCCACCAATCAGAGAGGCTTCCTTAGCTCACCTGTATACCCAGCCCACCAATCAGAGAGGCCTCCTTAGCTCACCTGTATACCCAGCCCACCAATCAGAGAGGCTTCCTTAGCTCACCTGTATGCCCAGCCCACCAATCAGAGAGGCTTCCTTAGCTCACCTGTATACCCAGCCCACCAATCAGAGAGGCTTCCTTAGCTCACCTGTATACCCAGCCCACCAATCAGAGAGGCTTCCTTAGCTCACCTGTATACCCAGCCCACCAATCAGAGAGGCTTCCTTAGCTCACCTGTATACCCAGCCCACCAATCAGAGAGGCTTCCTTAGCTCACCTGTATACCCAGCCCACCAATCAGAGAGGCTTCCTTAGCTCACCTGTATACCCAGCCCACCAATCAGAGAGGCTTCCTTAGCTCACCTGTATACCCAGCCCACCAATCACAGAGGCTTCCTTAGCTCACCTGTATACCCAGCCCACCAATCAGAGAGGCTTCCTTAGCTCACCTGTATACCCAGCCCACCAATCAGAGAGGCTTCCTTAGCTCACCTGTATACCCAGCCCACCAATCAGAGAGGCTTCCTTAGCTCACCTGTATACCCAGCCCACCACCCGTACACACTGGCTGGTTATTAGACAGATCTTCTGTTTTTACCTGCACACAAATGAACTAAATAGAGAATCCTTACAGACAATGAAGCAGTGCAACCTGGAACCTGGAAGTTTAGGAAAGTAAACAGATTTTTGCAATGTTATACTAAAGACACAAATGAAGATCTCCTGGCCTGACAAGTCTAAAATTAACTTCATCCAAAATGTTGATGGACATCTCTCCACAGTGGTTCTGTGCAGGGCTCAGTGCTGCTGTTTACATTTAACATTACATTTAAGTCATTTAGCAGACGCTCTTATCCAGAGCGACTTACAAACTGTTGAAGTTACTGTCAGTAATTAAAGGAACTACATAAATGTAATGGTTTGATTTCCGTCATGGTCTTTGAAGCTTTGAATGAAGTTCGGGCTTTCGTAGCCCTATAACATTTGGGTCAATGTAATATGCATAATATGACCTTGGGAAGAAAGAAAGACAATGTTTTCCTTGTGTTTACAGGAAATATGTAAATGTAGGATTTTGCCTAAAGCGTGATTCGCCTGCCATCTCTGAACAAACAGGTCCAGAGAGAGAAATGTCCACTATAGTGACAGGATAACACCTCTGATAGGATAACACCTCTGAAACCACTGTAGTGACAGGATAACACCTCTGAAACCACTGTAGTGACAGGATAACACCTCTGACAGGATAACACCTCTGAAACCACTGTAGTGACAGGATAACACCTCTGAGACCACTGTAGTGACAGGATAACACCTCTGACAGGATAACACCTCTGAGACCACTGTAGTGACAGGATAACACCTCTGAAACCACTGTAGTGACAGGATAACACCTCTGACAGGATAACACCTCTGAGACCACTGTAGTGACAGGATAACACCTCTGAGACCACTGTAGTGACAGGATAACACCTCTGAGACCACTGTAGTGACAGGATAACACCTCTGAAACCACTGTAGTGACAGGATAACACCTCTTAAACCACTGTAGTGACAGGATAACACCTCTGAAACCACTGTAGTGACAGGATAACACCTCTGAAACCACTGTAGTGACCGGATAACACCTCTGAAACCACTGTAGTGACAGGATAACACCTCTGAAACCACTGTAGTGACAGGATAACACCTCTGAAACCACTGTAGTGACAGGATAACACCTCTGAAACCACTGTAGTGACAGGATAACACCTCTGAAACCACTGTAGTGACAGGATAACACCTCTGACAGGATAACACCTCTGAAACCACTGTAGTGACAGGATAACACCTCTGACACCACTGTAGTGACAGGATAACACCTCTGAAACCACTGTAGTGACAGGATAACACCTCTGAATCCACTGTAGTGACAGGATAACACCTCTGAAACCACTGTAGTGACAGGATAACACCTCTGAAACCACTGTAGTGACAGGATAACACCTCTGAAACCACTAGTGACAGGATAACACCTCTGAAACCACTGTAGTGACAGGATAACACCTCTGAAACCACTAGTGACAGGATAACACCTCTGAAACCACTGTAGTGACAGGATAACACCTCTGATAGGATAACACCTCTGAAACCACTGTAATCACAGGATAACACCTCTGAGACCACTGTAGTGACAGGATAACACCTCTGAAACCACTGTAGTGACAGGATAACACCTCTGAGACCACTGTAGTGACAGGATAACACCTCTGAGACCACTGTAGTGACAGGATAACACCTCTGAAACCACTGTAGTGACAGGATAACACCTCTGAAACCACTGTAGTGACAGGATAACACCTCTGACAGGATAACACCTCTGAAACCACAGTAGTGACAGGATAACACCTCTGAAACCAAAGTTAGGCCCCTGGCCAGAGCTGTGTCTTACCATTGATGCTTTTACTGTTGCCTTATAGGCCTAAAGCTACAATAACACTGTGCAGAACTATCAACAGGGCCTCCATGTACATAATATGTGGACTAAGACTTCACAAGGCTGCTCATATTATCCAAGAATCAATGGGTAAATCAAATCAAATCAATGCAACAAGTGTAGACCTTACTGTGAAATACATACTTACAAGCCCTTAACCAACAGCGCAGTACAAGAAGAGTTAAGAAAATATTTACCAATAAACTAAAGTAAAATAATTATAAAAAGTAGGCAATAAAATAACAGTAAATTGGCCTAACAACCTTAATCGAAACGTTGAACTGTCACGTTCTGACCATAGTTCTTTTGTTTTAGTGTTGGTCAGGACGTGAGCTGAGTGGTCATTCTATGTTGTGTGTCTAGTTTTCACGTTTCTATGTTTGGTCATTGTCTCTGATTGGGAACCATATTTCAGTAGCCTGTTTTGTGTTGGGTTTTGTGGGTGGTTGTCTTCTTTCTTTGTTTCTATGCACCAGATAGGACTGTTTTGGGTTTCCACATTTGTTGTTTTGGCATTTTGTTTCTTTATTAAACATGTTGAACCACGCTGTGTTTTGGTCTGATCCTTCGTCCACAGAAGAAAGCCGTTACACGAACAACCAGAAATGTCCCAGATTGTACCTTTAAATAAATAGATTAATGGTCATGATTTTTTATTTCTTACCTTTTAAGAACTATTTAATTTTTACCTTTATTTAACCAGGCAAGACAGTTAAGAACACATTCTTATTTTCAATGACGGCCTGGGGCAGAACGACAGATTTGTACCTTGTCAGCTCGGGGGTTTGAACTCGCAACCTTCTGGTTACTAGTCCAACACTCTAACCACTAGGCTACGCTGCCGCCCCAACTATACAAGGACATTGTTTGACATTTTACCACAGCCAATATCTTTTATAGCCTTCTTGGACTAATTAGAATTATTTTGCAGCAATTGGTACTTTTATTTGGCGTGTTGTCTCCATAGCGATCTGGGCAGGTT
The DNA here is from genome assembly GCF_021184085.1 of Oncorhynchus gorbuscha. Classification (NCBI taxonomy): domain Eukaryota; kingdom Metazoa; phylum Chordata; class Actinopteri; order Salmoniformes; family Salmonidae; genus Oncorhynchus; species Oncorhynchus gorbuscha. Next base: position 125,749 of record NW_025745771.1, on the reverse strand, counting down.
TGTGTGATCTACAGTGTGTTGAGGCGTGGTGAAAGACTATCCCTGCAGGCAATAAGTCCTACCGGTGTTTACCCTTCTGTCAACAGCTACACTCTGTCTGCGCTGCTCCCTAACCACCACTAGGGGGCGCCACTTTGAAACGTGGGACCTACTGAGCAAGTGGAGAGGGTGGTGGTTTGTATTGTTGAAGCATAGTACTTGGTTACTGTACAATCAGGTGGAGGTTATTAGCGTTTCAGTAGCAGTAGGGACCTTTCAGACATTCAGGTCTTCATCTATATTGTGCGTCTGTGTGTGTTCCTGCTCATCCACCCTACTGGTAGTGTACAGCTGAAGACAGTTACTGATGTCTCTTGACATTTGTTGTAGCATGCCAAAGACCACACTGCACCGGGCCGGGTTTGGGGTGTCAGGTTCTCCTTAAATATCCCGATGGCTAGAGAGGACAGATGGCTGTGTCATATCATCATGATCCTGACCACATTTAGAAAACAGTCTGATGTTCTGTCATGATGTTTTCTCAGCATTTCAGCACTCCAACTAGACTTTAGTACTTCCCAGCTAGAATAGTTTAATGTCCTCAGAAGGTTTTGTGATATTTGTAAATATACTCACACAATTACTTTATTCACACAATTATGTTAATTGGTTTAATTATGTTTAATTTAATTAGATTATTTAGAGATTAAGGTTATGTTTGGGAACAGGTTAAGGTTTGGGAACAGGTTAAGGTTTGGGAACAGGTTAATGTTTGGGAACAGGTTAAGGTTTGGGAACAGGTTAATGTTTGGGAACAGGCTAAGGTTTGGGAACAGGTTAAGGTTTGGGAACAGGATAATGTTTGGGAATAGGGTCATGTTTGGGAACAGGATAATGTTTGGGAACAGGCTAATGTTTGGGAACAGGATAATATTTGGGAACAGGGTAATGTTTGGGAACAGGGTAATGTTTGGGAACAGGCTAATGTTTGGGAACAGGCTAGTGTTTGGGAACAGGGTAATGTTTGGGAACAGGATAATGTTTGGGAACAGGATAATGTTTGGGAACAGGATAATGTTTGGGAACAGGTTAATGTTTGGGAACAGGGTAATGCTTGGGAACAGGCTAATGTTTGGGAACAGGGTAATGTTTGGGAACAGGGTAATGTTTGGGAACAGGGTAATGTTTGGGAATAGGGTAATGCTTGGGAACAAACATCATTATATCAGACTATCATATCAGGTAGACTGTATAGCCTCCAGCCCTGTCAGTCCTCAGACCCCCTCTGTTCATGCTGAAGGCTGTCCACAACTTCAATTAGCTCTGGTAATGCTACCATTTGTTTCCCTACAGATCATCATGGCTGTTAGACTGGCTTTGATATGATTGACGTCTCTTAGCAACCAGCTCTTTATTTGTTATTGGTGGATATACAGTTGTTTTAATCATGTTTCTAGTGCTCAAATAATACTGATAAATAGTTATATTTGTCATTGTTGGATATAGAGTTGTTTTAATCATGTTTCTAGTGCTCAAATAATACTGATAAATAGTTATATTTGTAATTGTTGGATATTCAGTTATTTTAATCATGTTTCTAGTGCTCAAATAATACTGATAAATAGTTATATTTGTAATTGTTGGATATTCAGTTATTTTAATCATGTTTCTAGTGCTCAAATAATACTGATAAATAGTTATATTTGTAATTGTTGGATATAGAGTTATTTTAATCATGTTTCTAGTGCTCAAATAATACTGATAAATAGTTATATTTGTAATTGTTGGATATTCAGTTATTTTAATCATGTTTCTAGTGCTCAAATAATACTGATAAATAGTTATATTTGTAATTGTTGGATATTCAGTTATTTTAATCATGTTTCTAGTGCTCAAATAATACTGATAAATAGTTATATTTGTAATTGTTGGATATAGAGTTATTTTAATCATGTTTCTAGTGCTCAAATAATACTGATAAATAGTTATATTTGTAATTGTTGGATATTCAGTTATTTTAATCATGTTTCTAGTGCTCAAATAATACTGATAAATAGTTATATTTGTAATTGTTGGATATTCAGTTATTTTAATCATGTTTCTAGTGCTCAAATAATACTGATAAATAGTTATATTTGTAATTGTTGGATATAGAGTTATTTTAATCATGTTTCTAGTGCTCAAATAATACTGATAAATAGTTATATTTGTAATTGTTGGATATTCAGTTATTTTAATCATGTTTCTAGTGCTCAAATAATACTGATAAATAGTTATATTTGTAATTGTTGGATATTCAGTTATTTTAATCATGTTTCTAGTGCTCAAATAATACTGATAAATAGTTATATTTGTAATTGTTGGATATTCAGTTATTTTAATCATGTTTCTAGTGCTCAAATAATACTGATAAATAGTTATATTTGTAATTGTTGGATATTCAGTTGTTTTCTTCATGTTTCTTAGTCCTTGTTTGTTTTTCTTGATCTCCTACGTCTTGTGGACATCCTCAACAAAGTGGGAATAATAATAATAATTATGAATTCTTTATTTGTATTGTTCAGATTTCCCCTCACGTTTAGCTGTACGACAACCCATAATCCTCTCTGTTCTGTCTTACACAGAGAGACGTTTAGCTGTACGACAACCCATAATCCTCTCTGTTCTGTCTTACACAGAGAGACGTTTAGCTGTACGACAACCCATAATCCTCTCTGTTCTGTCTTACACAGAGAGACGTTTAGCTGTACGACAACCCATAATCCTCTCTGTTCTGTCTTACACAGAGAGACGTTTAGCTGTACGACAACCCATAATCCTCTCTGTTCTGTCTTACACAGAGAGACGTTTAGCTGTACGACAACCCATAATCCTCTCTGTTCTGTCTTACACAGAGAGACGTTTAGCTGTACGACAACCCATAATCCTCTCTGTTCTGTCTTACACAGAGAGACGTTTAGCTGTACGACAACCCATAATCCTCTCTGTTCTGTCTTACACAGAGAGACGTTTAGCTGTACGACAACCCATAATCCTCTCTGTTCTGTCTTACACAGAGAGACGTTTAGCTGTACGACAACCCATAATCCTCTCTGTTCTGTCTTACACAGAGAGACGTTCTGTCTTAGCTGTACGACAACCCATAATCCCTCTGTTCTGTCTTACACAGAGAGACGTTTAGCTGTACGACAACCCATAATCCTCTCTGTTCTGTCTTACACAGAGAGACGTTTAGCTGTACGACAACCCATAATCCCTCTGTTCTGTCTTACACAGAGAGACGTTTAGCTGTACGACAACCCATAATCCTCTCTGTTCTGTCTTACACAGAGAGACGTTTAGCTGTACGACAACCCATAATCCTCTCTGTTCTGTCTTACACAGAGAGACGTTTAGCTGTACGACAACCCATAATCCTCTCTGTTCTGTCTTACACAGAGAGACGTTTAGCTGTACGACAACCCATAATCCTCTCTGTTCTGTCTTACACAGAGAGACGTTTAGCTGTACGACAACCCATAATCCTCTCTGTTCTGTCTTACACAGAGAGACGTTTAGCTGTACGACAACCCATAATCCTCTCTGTTCTGTCTTACACAGAGAGACGTTTAGCTGTACGACAACCCATAATCCTCTCTGTTCTGTCTTACACAGAGAGACGTTTAGCTGTACGACAACCCATAATCCCTCTGTTCTGTCTTACACAGAGAGACGTTTAGCTGTACGACAACCCATAATCCCTCTGTTCTGTCTTACACAGAGAGACGTTTAGCTGTACGACAACCCATAATCCCTCTGTTCTGTTTTACACAGAGAGACGTTTAGCTGTACGACAACCCATAATCCCTCTGTTCTGTCTTACACAGAGAGACGTTTAGCTGTACGACAACCCATAATCCCTCTGTTCTGTCTTACACAGAGAGACGTTTAGCTGTACAACTACCCATCATCCTCTCTGTTCTGTCTTACACAGGTTGAGTTTCTGCAAGAGAGACGTTTAGCTGTACGACAACCCATAATCCTCTCTGTTCTGTCTTACACAGAGAGACGTTTAGCTGTACGACAACCCATAATCCTCTCTGTTCTGTCTTACACAGAGAGACGTTTAGCTGTACGACAACCCATAATCCTCTCTGTTCTGTCTTACACAGAGAGACGTTTAGCTGTACGACAACCCATAATCCTCTCTGTTCTGTCTTACACAGAGAGACGTTTAGCTGTACGACAACCCATAATCCTCTCTGTTCTGTCTTACACAGAGAGACGTTTAGCTGTACGACAACCCATAATCCTCTCTGTTCTGTCTTACACAGAGAGACGTTTAGCTGTACGACAACCCATAATCCCTCTGTTCTGTCTTACACAGAGAGACGTTTAGCTGTACGACAACCCATAATCCTCTCTGTTCTGTCTTACACAGAGAGACGTTTAGCTGTACGACAACCCATAATCCCTCTGTTCTGTCTTACACAGAGAGACGTTTAGCTGTACGACAACCCATAATCCTCTCTGTTCTGTCTTACACAGAGAGACGTTTAGCTGTACGACAACCCATAATCCTCTCTGTTCTGTCTTACACAGAGAGACGTTTAGCTGTACGACAACCCATAATCCTCTCTGTTCTGTCTTACACAGAGAGACGTTTAGCTGTACGACAACCCATAATCCTCTCTGTTCTGTTTTACACAGAGAGACGTTTAGCTGTACGACAACCCATAATCCTCTCTGTTCTGTCTTACACAGAGAGACGTTTAGCTGTACGACAACCCATAATCCTCTCTGTTCTGTCTTACACAGAGAGACGTTTAGCTGTACGACAACCCATAATCCTCTCTGTTCTGTCTTACACAGAGAGACGTTTAGCTGTACGACAACCCATAATCCCTCTGTTCTGTCTTACACAGAGAGACGTTTAGCTGTACGACAACCCATAATCCCTCTGTTCTGTCTTACACAGAGAGACGTTTAGCTGTACGACAACCCATAATCCCTCTGTTCTGTTTTACACAGAGAGACGTTTAGCTGTACGACAACCCATAATCCCTCTGTTCTGTCTTACACAGAGAGACGTTTAGCTGTACGACAACCCATAATCCCTCTGTTCTGTCTTACACAGAGAGACGTTTAGCTGTACAACTACCCATCATCCTCTCTGTTCTGTCTTACACAGGTTGAGTTTCTGCAAGAGAGACGTTTAGCTGTACGACAACCCATCATCCTCTCTGTTCTGTCTTACACAGGTTGAGTTTCTGCAAGAGAGACGTTTAGCTGTACGACAACCCATAATCCCTCTGTTCTGTTTTACACAGAGAGACGTTTAGCTGTACGACAACCCATAATCCTCTCTGTTCTGTCTTACACAGAGAGACGTTTAGCTGTACGACAACCCATAATCCCTCTGTTCTGTCTTACACAGAGAGACGTTTAGCTGTACGACAACCCATAATCCTCTCTGTTCTGTCTTACACAGAGAGACGTTTAGCTGTACGACAACCCATAATCCTCTCTGTTCTGTCTTACACAGAGAGACGTTTAGCTGTACGACAACCCATAATCCTCTCTGTTCTGTCTTACACAGAGAGACGTTTAGCTGTACGACAACCCATAATCCTCTCTGTTCTGTCTTACACAGAGAGACGTTTAGCTGTACGACAACCCATAATCCTCTCTGTTCTGTCTTACACAGAGAGACGTTTAGCTGTACGACAACCCATAATCCTCTCTGTTCTGTCTTACACAGAGAGACGTTTAGCTGTACGACAACCCATAATCCTCTCTGTTCTGTCTTACACAGAGAGACGTTTAGCTGTACGACAACCCATAATCCTCTCTGTTCTGTCTTACACAGAGAGACGTTTAGCTGTACGACAACCCATAATCCTCTCTGTTCTGTCTTACACAGAGAGACGTTTAGCTGTACGACAACCCATAATCCTCTGTTCTGTCTTACACAGAGAGACGTTTAGCTGTACGACAACCCATAATCCCTCTGTTCTGTCTTACACAGAGAGACGTTTAGCTGTACGACAACCCATAATCCCTCTGTTCTGTTTTACACAGAGAGACGTTTAGCTGTACGACAACCCATAATCCCTCTGTTCTGTCTTACACAGAGAGACGTTTAGCTGTACGACAACCCATAATCCCTCTGTTCTGTCTTACACAGAGAGACGTTTAGCTGTACAACTACCCATCATCCTCTCTGTTCTGTCTTACACAGGTTGAGTTTCTGCAAGAGAGACGTTTAGCTGTACGACAACCCATCATCCTCTCTGTTCTGTCTTACACAGGTTGAGTTTCTGCAAGAGAGACGTTTAGCTGTACGACAACCCATAATCCCTCTGTTCTGTCTTACACAGAGAGACGTTTAGCTGTACGACAACCCATAATCCTCTCTGTTCTGTCTTACACAGAGAGACGTTTAGCTGTACGACAACCCATAATCCCTCTGTTCTGTCTTACACAGAGAGACGTTTAGCTGTACGACAACCCATAATCCTCTCTGTTCTGTCTTACACAGAGAGACGTTTAGCTGTACGACAACCCATAATCCTCTCTGTTCTGTCTTACACAGAGAGACGTTTAGCTGTACGACAACCCATAATCCTCTCTGTTCTGTCTTACACAGAGAGACGTTTAGCTAGCTGTACGACAACCCATAATCCTCTCTGTTCTGTCTTACACAGAGAGACGTTTAGCTGTACGACAACCCATAATCCTCTCTGTTCTGTCTTACACAGAGAGACGTTTAGCTGTACGACAACCCATAATCCTCTCTGTTCTGTCTTACACAGAGAGACGTTTAGCTGTACGACAACCCATAATCCTCTCTGTTCTGTTTTACACAGAGAGACGTTTAGCTGTACGACAACCCATAATCCTCTCTGTTCTGTCTTACACAGAGAGACGTTTAGCTGTACGACAACCCATAATCCTCTCTGTTCTGTCTTACACAGAGAGACGTTTAGCTGTACGACAACCCATAATCCCTCTGTTCTGTCTTACACAGAGAGACGTTTAGCTGTACGACAACCCATAATCCCTCTGTTCTGTCTTACACAGAGAGACGTTTAGCTGTACGACAACCCATAATCCCTCTGTTCTGTTTTACACAGAGAGACGTTTAGCTGTACGACAACCCATAATCCCTCTGTTCTGTCTTACACAGAGAGACGTTTAGCTGTACGACAACCCATAATCCCTCTGTTCTGTCTTACACAGAGAGATGTTTAGCTGTACAACTACCCATCATCCTCTCTGTTCTGTCTTACACAGGTTGAGTTTCTGCAAGAGAGACGTTTAGCTGTACGACAACCCATCATCCTCTCTGTTCTGTCTTACACAGGTTGAGTTTCTGCAAGAGAGACGTTTAGCTGTACGACAACCCATAATCCCTCTGTTCTGTTTTACACAGAGAGACGTTTAGCTGTACGACAACCCATAATCCTCTCTGTTCTGTCTTACACAGAGAGACGTTTAGCTGTACGACAACCCATAATCCCTCTGTTCTGTCTTACACAGAGAGACGTTTAGCTGTACGACAACCCATAATCCCTCTGTTCTGTCTTACACAGAGAGACGTTTAGCTGTACGACAACCCATAATCCCTCTGTTCTGTTTTACACAGAGAGACGTTTAGCTGTACGACAACCCATAATCCCTCTGTTCTGTCTTACACAGAGAGACGTTTAGCTGTACGACAACCCATAATCCCTCTGTTCTGTCTTACACAGAGAGACGTTTAGCTGTACAACTACCCATCATCCTCTCTGTTCTGTCTTACACAGGTTGAGTTTCTGCAAGAGAGACGTTTAGCTGTACGACAACCCATCATCCTCTCTGTTCTGTCTTACACAGGTTGAGTTTCTGCAAGAGAGACGTTTAGCTGTACGACAACCCATAATCCTCTCTGTTCTGTCTTACACAGGTTGAGTTTCTGCAAGAGAGACGTTTAGCTGTACAACAACCCATAATCCTCTCTGTTCTGTCTTACACAGGTTGAGTTTCTGCAAGAGAGACGTTTAGCTGTACGACAACCCATAATCCCTCTGTTCTGTTTTACACAGGTTGAGTTTCTGCAAGAGAGACGTTTAGCTGTACAACAACCCATAATCCTCTCTGTTCTGTCTTACACAGGTTGAGTTTCTGCAAGAGAGACGTTTAGCTGTACAACAACCCATAATCCTCTCTGTTCTGTCTTACACAGGTTGAGTTTCTGCAAGAGAGACGTTTAGCTGTACAACAACCCATAATCCTCTCTGTTCTGTCTTACACAGGTTGAGTTTCTGCAAGAGAGACGTTTAGCTGTACAACAACCCATAATCCTCTCTGTTCTGTCTTACACAGGTTGAGTTTCTGCAAGAGAGACGTTTAGCTGTACAACAACCCATCATCCCTCTGTTCTGTCTTACACAGGTTGAGTTTCTGCAAGAGAGACGTTTAGCTGTACGACAACCCATCATCCCTCTGTTCTGTCTTACACAGGTTGAGTTTCTGCAAGAGAGACGTTTAGCTGTACGACAACCCATCATCCCTCTGTTCTGTCTTACACAGGTTGAGTTTCTGCAAGAGAGACGTTTAGCTGTACAACAACCCATCATCCCTCTGTTCTGTCTTACACAGGTTGAGTTTCTGCAAGAGAGACGTTTAGCTGTACAACAACCCATCATCCCTCTGTTCCTTCTTACACAGGTTGAGTTTCTGCAAGAGAGACGTTTAGCTGTACGACAACCCATAATCCCTCTGTTCTGTTTTACACAGAGAGACGTTTAGCTGTACGACAACCCATAATCCCTCTGTTCTGTCTTACACAGAGAGACGTTTAGCTGTACGACAACCCATAATCCCTCTGTTCTGTCTTACACAGAGAGACGTTTAGCTGTACAACTACCCATCATCCTCTCTGTTCTGTCTTACACAGGTTGAGTTTCTGCAAGAGAGACGTTTAGCTGTACGACAACCCATCATCCTCTCTGTTCTGTCTTACACAGGTTGAGTTTCTGCAAGAGAGACGTTTAGCTGTACGACAACCCATAATCCTCTCTGTTCTGTCTTACACAGGTTGAGTTTCTGCAAGAGAGACGTTTAGCTGTACAACAACCCATAATCCTCTCTGTTCTGTCTTACACAGGTTGAGTTTCTGCAAGAGAGACGTTTAGCTGTACGACAACCCATAATCCCTCTGTTCTGTTTTACACAGGTTGAGTTTCTGCAAGAGAGACGTTTAGCTGTACAACAACCCATAATCCTCTCTGTTCTGTCTTACACAGGTTGAGTTTCTGCAAGAGAGACGTTTAGCTGTACAACAACCCATAATCCTCTCTGTTCTGTCTTACACAGGTTGAGTTTCTGCAAGAGAGACGTTTAGCTGTACAACAACCCATAATCCTCTCTGTTCTGTCTTACACAGGTTGAGTTTCTGCAAGAGAGACGTTTAGCTGTACAACAACCCATAATCCTCTCTGTTCTGTCTTACACAGGTTGAGTTTCTGCAAGAGAGACGTTTAGCTGTACAACAACCCATCATCCCTCTGTTCTGTCTTACACAGGTTGAGTTTCTGCAAGAGAGACGTTTAGCTGTACGACAACCCATCATCCCTCTGTTCTGTCTTACACAGGTTGAGTTTCTGCAAGAGAGACGTTTAGCTGTACGACAACCCATCATCCCTCTGTTCTGTCTTACACAGGTTGAGTTTCTGCAAGAGAGACGTTTAGCTGTACAACAACCCATCATCCCTCTGTTCTGTCTTACACAGGTTGAGTTTCTGCAAGAGAGACGTTTAGCTGTACGACAACCCATCATCCCTCTGTTCTGTCTTACACAGGTTGAGTTTCTGCAAGAGAGACGTTTAGCTGTACAACAACCCATCATCCCTCTGTTCTGTCTTACACAGGTTGAGTTTCTGCAAGAGATACGTTTAGCTGTACAACAACCCATCATCCCTCTGTTCTGTCTTACACAGGTTGAGTTTCTGCAAGAGAGACGTTTAGCTGTACGACAACCCATCATCCCTCTGTTCTGTCTTACACAGGTTGAGTTTCTGCAAGAGAGACGTTTAGCTGTACGACAACCCATCATCCCTCTGTTCTGTCTTACACACGTTGAGTTTCTGCAAGAGATACGTTTAGCTGTACGACAACCCATCATCCCTCTGTTCTGTCTTACACAGGTTGAGTTTCTGCAAGAGAGACGTTTAGCTGTACGACAACCCATCATCCCTCTGTTCTGTCTTACACAGGTTGAGTTTCTGCAAGAGAGACGTTTAGCTGTACAACAACCCATCATCCCTCTGTTCTGTCTTACACAGGTTGAGTTTCTGCAAGAGAGACGTTTAGCTGTACAACAACCCATCATCCCTCTGTTCTGTCTTACACAGGTTGAGTTTCTGCAAGAGAGACGTTTAGCTGTACAACAACCCATCATCCCTCTGTTCTGTCTTACACAGGTTGAGTTTCTGCAAGAGAGACGTTTAGCTGTACAACAACCCATCATCCCTCTGTTCTGTCTTACACAGGTTGAGTTTCTGCAAGAGAGACGTTTAGCTGTACAACAACCCATCATCCCTCTGTTCTGTCTTACACAGGTTGAGTTTCTGCAAGAGAGACGTTTAGCTGTACAACAACCCATCATCCCTCTGTTCTGTCTTACACAGGTTGAGTTTCTGCAAGAGAGACGTTTAGCTGTACAACAACCCATCATCCCTCTGTTCTGTCTTACACAGGTTGAGTTTCTGCAAGAGAGACGTTTAGCTGTACAACAACCCATCATCCCTCTGTTCTGTCTTACACAGGTTGAGTTTCTGCAAGAGATACGTTTAGCTGTACAACAACCCATCATCCCTCTGTTCTGTCTTACACAGGTTGAGTTTCTGCAAGAGAGACGTTTAGCTGTACAACAACCCATCATCCCTCTGTTCTGTCTTACACAGGTTGAGTTTCTGCAAGAGATACGTTTAGCTGTACAACAACCCATCATCCCTCTGTTCTGTCTTACACAGGTTGAGTTTCTGCAAGAGAGACGTTTAGCTGTACAACAACCCATCATCCCTCTGTTCCTTCTTACACAGGTTGAGTGTCTGCAAGAGAGACGTTTAGCTGTACAACAACCCATCATCCCTCTGTTCTGTCTTACACACGTTGAGTTTCTGCAAGAGATACGTTTAGCTGTACAACAACCCATCATCCCTCTGTTCTGTCTTACACAGGTTGAGTTTCTGCAAGAGAGACGTTTAGCTGTACAACAACCCATCATCCCTCTGTTCCTTCTTACACAGGTTGAGTTTCTGCAAGAGAGACGTTTAGCTGTACAACAACCCATCATCCCTCTGTTCCTTCTTACACAGGTTGAGTTTCTGCAAGAGAGACGTTTAGCTGTACAAAAACCCATCATCCCTCTGTTTCGTCTTTCACAGGTTGAGTTTCTGCAAGAGAGACGTTTAGCTGTACGACAACCCATCATCCCTCTGTTCCTTCTTACACAGGTTGAGTTTCTGCAAGAGAGACGTTTAGCCGAAGCCTGATGAACGCCAGGGTTTCTGCAAGAGAGACGTTTAGCCGAAGCCTGATGAACGCCAGGGTTTCTGCAAGAGAGACGTTTAGCCGAAGCCTGATGAAAGCCAGGGTTTCTGCAAGAGAGACGTTTATCCGAAGCCTGATGAACGCCAGGGTAAATGCAAGAGAGATGTTTAGCCGAAGCCTGATGAACGCCAGGGTAAATGCAAGAGAGACGTTTAGCCGAAGCCTGATGAACGCCAGGGTTTCTGCAAGAGAGACGTTTAGCCGAAGCCTGATGAACGCCAGGGTAAATGCAAGAGAGACGTTTAGCCGAAGCCTGATGAACGCCAGGGTTTCTGCAAGAGAGACGTTTAGCCGAAGCCTGATGAACGCCAGGGTAAATGCAAGAGAGACGTTTAGCCGAAGCCTGATGAACGCCAGGGTTTCTGCAAGAGACACGTTTAGCCAAAGCCTGATGAACGCCAGGGTTTCTGCAAGAGAGACGTTTAGCCGAAGCCTGATGAACGCCAGGGTTTCTGCAAGAGAGACGTTTAGCCGAAGCCCGATGAACGCCAGGGTTTCTGCAAGAGAGACGTTTAGCCGAAGCCTGATGAACGCCAGGGTAAATGCAAGAGAGACGTTTAGCCGAAGCCTGATGAACGCCAGGGTAAATGCAAGAGAGACGTTTAGCCGAAGCCTGATGAACGCCAGGGTAAATGCAAGAGAGACGTTTAGCCGAAGCCTGATGAACGCCAGGGTAAATGTGTGGAAGGGGAAAGGTGTACCCTCACTTTCTCCACTGGCTGCCAGTAAAGTCACAGGCAAGTAAGTGTTACATAAGAAGTCTCCAGACCCCGATCATCAGCTACTCTCGCTGACTAAACTCCACTTCATGGTGAAGGAAGATTCTGAGCGAAAACGCACGTACCAATTGAAATCTCCGATGACGTAGGCTTAGATTGTGTGATTTGATTGGACAATGAGTATTTGGAGACCGAGGACCTACGTCAACGGAGATTCAACTGGCACGTGCATTTTCGCTGAGTTGCCATCTTTGAGAAAACAGAAACAAGGTAACAATCGGTGGTTGTATTTTATTAACGTTTATTGATCAAGTATGGATCTACTAAACAATGATAAAGGAGGGAGATGGAGCAGACAGTCAGTTGGGGATGAGTTATTTATACAGGCTAGTTAGCAGGGACAGATGTCATGCCCTTGCTGACCCATTGGTCTGGAGGAGGGGTCCACTGATCCATAAAGAGATGTGATGGGATTTGCAGGAGCGTCAGAGAATGCATATATATAGTGAAGTAACACTGCATGGCCTCACTACAGGACCTGCTCTTCTTTCAAGGGTTGACTCCCTTGACACAATGTCTGTCTGTCTGTCTGTCTTTCTTTCTTTCTTTCTTTCTTTCTTTCTTTCTTTCTTTCCAACACCTTACCACTGTTACACCTGGTTATCAGCAGAGTCCCAACACCTTATCACTGCTACACCTGGTTATCAGCAGAGTCCCAACACCTTACCACTGCTACACCTGGCTATCAGCAGAGTCACAACACCTTACCACTGTTACACCTGGCTATCAGCAGAGTCACAACACCTTACCACTGCTACACCTGGTTATCAGCAGAGTCACAACACCTTACCACTGCTACACCTGGTTATCAGCAGAGTCACAACACCTTACCACTGCTACACCTGGTTATCAGCAGAGTCCCAACACCTTACCACTGTTACACCTGGTTATCAGCAGAGTCCCAACACCTTACCACTGTTACACCTGGTTATCAGCAGAGTCCCAACACCTTACCACTGTTACACCTGGTTATCAGCAGAGTCCCAACACCTTACCACTGTTACACCTGGTTATCAGCAGAGTCTCAACACCTTACCACTGTTACACCTGGTTATCAGCAGAGTCTCAACACCTTACCACTGTTACACCTGGTTATCAGCAGAGTCCCAACACCTTACCACTGTTACACCTGGTTATCAGCAGAGTCCCAACACCTTACCACTGTTACACCTGGCTATCAGCAGAGTCTCAACACCTTACCACTGTTACACCTGGTTATCAGCAGAGTCCCAACACCTTACCACTGTTACACCTGGCTATCAGCAGAGTCCCAACACCTTACCACTGTTACACCTGGCTATCAGCAGAGTCTCAACACCTTACCACTGTTACACCTGGTTATCAGTAGAGTCCCAACACCTTACCACTGTTACACCTGGCTATCAGCAGAGTCCCAACACCTTATCACTGTTACACCTGGTTATCAGCAGAGTCCCAACACCTTATCACTATTACACCTGGTTATCAGCAGAGTCCCAACACCTTACCACTGTTACACCTGGTTATAAGGTCTGGACTGTTCCAGTGTTCTATACAGTAGACTCTGACGTGAGGTCTGGACTGTTCCAGAGTTCTATACAGTAGACTCTGACGTGGGGTCTGGACTGTTCCAGAGTTCTATACAGTAGACTCTGACGTGGGGTCTGGACTGTTCCAGAGTTCTATACAGTAGACTCTGACGTGAGGTCTGGACTGTTCCAGAGTTCTATACAGTAGACTCTGACGTGAGGTCTGGACTGTTCCAGAGTTCTATACAGTAGACTCTGACGTGAGGTCTGGACTGTTCCAGAGTTCTATACAGTAGACTCTGACGTGAGGTCTGGACTGTTCCAGAGTTCTATACAGTAGACTCTGACGTGAGGTCTGGACTGTTCCAGTGTTCTATACAGTAGACTCTGACCTGAGGTCTGGACTGTTCCAGTGTTCTAAACAGTAGACTCTGACCTGAGGTCTGGACTGTTCCAGAGTTCTATACAGTAGACTCTGACGTGAGGTCTGGACTGTTCCAGAGTTCTATACAGTAGACTCTGACGTGAGGTCTGGACTGTTCCAGTGTTCTATACAGTAGACTCTGACGTGGGGTCTGGACTGTTCCAGAGTTCTATACAGTAGACTCTGACGTGGGGTCTGGACTGTTCCAGAGTTCTATACAGTAGACTCTGACGTGAGGTCTGGACTGTTCCAGAGTTCTATACAGTAGACTCTGACGTGAGGTCTGGACTGTTCCAGAGTTCTATACAGTAGACTCTGACCTGAGGTCTGGTCTGTTCCAGAGTTCTATACAGTAGACTCTGACCTGAGGTCTGGTCTGTTCCAGAGTTCTATACAGTAGACTCTGACGTGAGGTCTGGACTGTTCCAGAGTTCTATACAGTAGACTCTGACGTGAGGTCTGGACTGTTCCAGAGTTCTATACAGTAGACTCTGACCTGAGGTCTGGACTGTTCCAGAGTTCTATACAGTAGACTCTGACCTGAGGTCTGGACTGTTCCAGAGTTCTATACAGTAGACTCTGACCTGAGGTCTGATCTGTTCCAGTGTTCTATACAGTAGACTCTGACCTGGGGTCTGATCTGTTCCAGTGTTCTAAACAGTAGACTCTGACCTGGGGTCTGATCTGTTCCAGTGTTCTAAACAGTAGACTCTGACCTGAGGTCTGATCTGTTCCAGTGTTCTATACAGTAGACTCTGACCTGAGGTCTGATCTGTTCCAGTGTTCTATACAGTAGACTCTGACCTGAGGTCTGATCTGTTCCAGAGTTCTATACAGTAGACTCTGACGTGAGGTCTGGACTGTTCCAGAGTTCTATACAGTAGACTCTGACGTGGGGTCTGGACTGTTCCAGAGTTCTATACAGTAGACTCTGACGTGAGGTCTGGACTGTTCCAGAGTTCTATACAGTAGACTCTGACGTGGGGTCTGGACTGTTCCAGAGTTCTATACAGTAGACTCTGACGTGAGGTCTGGACTGTTCCAGAGTTCTATACAGTAGACTCTGACGTGGGGTCTGGACTGTTCCAGAGTTCTATACAGTAGACTCTGACGTGAGGTCTGGACTGTTCCAGAGTTCTATACAGTAGACTCTGACGTGGGGTCTGGACTGTTCCAGAGTTCTATACAGTAGACTCTGACCTGAGGTCTGGACTGTTCCAGAGTTCTATACAGTAGACTCTGACCTGAGGTCTGGACTGTTCCAGAGTTCTATACAGTAGACTCTGACGTGGGGTCTGGACTGTTCCAGAGTTCTATACAGTAGACTCTGACGTGGGGTCTGGACTGTTCCAGTGTTCTATACAGTAGACTCTGACGTGGGGTCTGGACTGTTCCAGAGTTCTATACAGTAGACTCTGACGTGGGGTCTGGACTGTTCCAGAGTTCTATACAGTAGACTCTGACGTGAGGTCTGGACTGTTCCAGAGTTCTATACAGTAGACTCTGACGTGGGGTCTGGACTGTTCCAGAGTTCTATACAGTAGACTCTGACCTGAGGTCTGGACTGTTCCAGAGTTCTATACAGTAGACTCTGACGTGAGGTCTGGACTGTTCCAGAGCTCTATACAGTAGACTCTGACGTGAGGTCTGGACTGTTCCAGTGTTCTAAACAGTAGACTCTGACGTGAGGTCTGGACTGTTCCAGAGTTCTAAACAGTAGACTCTGACCTGAGGTCTGGACTGTTCCAGAGTTCTATACAGTAGACTCTGACGTGAGGTCTGGACTGTTCCAGAGTTCTATACAGTAGACTCTGACGTGAGGTCTGGACTGTTCCAGAGTTCTATACAGTAGACTCTGACGTGAGGTCTGGACTGTTCCAGAGTTCTATACAGTAGACTCTGACGTGAGGTCTGGACTGTTCCAGAGTTCTATACAGTAGACTCTGACGTGAGGTCTGGACTGTTCCAGAGTTCTATACAGTAGACTCTGACGTGAGGTCTGGACTGTTCCAGAGTTCTATACAGTAGACTCTGACGTGAGGTCTGGACTGTTCCAGAGTTCTATACAGTAGACTCTGACGTGAGGTCTGGACTGTTCCAGAGTTCTATACAGTAGACTCTGACGTGAGGTCTGGACTGTTCCAGAGTTCTATACAGTAGACTCTGACGTGAGGTCTGGACTGTTCCAGAGTTCTATACAGTAGACTCTGACGTGAGGTCTGGACTGTTCCAGAGTTCTATACAGTAGACTCTGACGTGGGGTCTGGACTGTTCCAGAGTTCTATACAGTAGACTCTGACCTGAGGTCTGGACTGTTCCAGAGTTCTATACAGTAGATTCTGACGTGAGGTCTGGACTGTTCCAGAGTTCTATACAGTAGACTCTGACGTGGGGTCTGGACTGTTCCAGAGTTCTATACAGTAGACTCTGACCTGAGGTCTGAACTGTTCCAGAGTTCTATACAGTAGACTCTGACCTGAGGTCTGGACTGTTCCAGAGTTCTATACAGTAGACTCTGACGTGAGGTCTGGACTGTTCCAGAGTTCTATACAGTAGACTCTGACGTGGGGTCTGGACTGTTCCAGAGTTCTATACAGTAGACTCTGACCTGAGGTCTGGACTGTTTCAGAGTTCTATACAGTAGACTCTGACGTGAGGTCTGGACTGTTCCAGAGTTCTATACAGTAGACTCTGACGTGAGGTCTGGACTGTTCCAGTGTTCTAAACAGTAGACTCTGACCTGAGGTCTGGACTGTTCCAGAGTTCTAAACAGTAGACTCTGACCTGAGGTCTGGACTGTTCCAGAGTTCTATACAGTAGACTCTGACGTGAGGTCTGGACTGTTCCAGAGTTCTATACAGTAGACTCTGACGTGAGGTCTGGACTGTTCCAGTGTTCTATACAGTAGACTCTGACGTGGGGTCTGGACTGTTCCAGAGTTCTATACAGTAGACTCTGACGTGAGGTCTGGATTGTTCCAGAGTTCTATACAGTAGACTCTGACGTGAGGTCTGGACTGTTCCAGAGTTCTATACAGTAGACTCTGACGTGAGGTCTGGACTGTTCCTGAGTTCTATACAGTAGACTCTGACCTGAGGTCTGGACTGTTCCAGTGTTCTAAACAGTAGACTCTGACCTGAGGTCTGATCTGTTCCAGAGTTCTAAACAGTAGACTCTGACCTGAGGTCTGGACTGTTCCAGTGTTCTAAACAGTAGACTCTGACCTGAGGTCTGGACTGTTCCAGAGTTCTATACAGTAGACTCTGACCTGAGGTCTGGACTGTTCCAGTGTTCTATACAGTAGACTCTGACCTGAGGTCTGATCTGTTCCAGAGTTCTATACAGTAGACTCTGACCTGAGGTCTGGACTGTTCCAGTGTTCTATACAGTAGACTCTGACCTGAGGTCTGATCTGTTCCAGTGTTCTAAACAGTAGACTCTGACCTGAGGTCTGATCTGTTCCAGTGTTCTATACAGTAGACTCTGACCTGAGGTCTGATCTGTTCCAGTGTTCTATACAGTAGACTCTGACCTGAGGTCTGATCTGTTCCAGAGTTCTATACAGTAGACTCTGACCTGAGGTCTGATCTGTTCCAGTGTTCTATACAGTAGACTCTGACCTGAGGTCTGATCTGTTCCAGAGTTCTATACAGTAGACTCTGACCTGAGGTCTGATCTGTTCCAGAGTTCTATACAGTAGACTCTGACCTGAGGTCTGATCTGTTCCAGAGTTCTATACAGTAGACTCTGACCTGAGGTCTGGACTGTTCCAGAGTTCTATACAGTAGACTCTGACGTGAGGTCTGGACTGTTCCAGTGTTCTAAACAGTAGACTCTGACCTGAGGTCTGATCTGTTCCAGAGTTCTATACAGTAGACTCTGACCTGAGGTCTGATCTGTTCCAGAGTTCTATACAGTAGACTCTGACCTGAGGTCTGATCTGTTCCAGAGTTCTATACAGTAGACTCTGACCTGAGGTCTGATCTGTTCCAGAGTTCTATACAGTAGACTCTGACCTGAGGTCTGGACTGTTCCAGAGTTCTATACAGTAGACTCTGACGTGAGGTCTGGACTGTTCCAGCAATGTTCTAGAAGGATGTCTGGAGGCTAGTTGGACTGGCAGTACCAGTTGTGGTGTTGGGTTTTGATCCGTGGAGACTGGGCTTATAATTACGGCTCTACTTACAGTAACCTTTCACTGCAGTGGGCTAAATCAGGGTCACACAGAGTCATTCTTGGTTGTCTTAAACAAATCTACTTTGAAACAAAAGTTTACACCTCACACACATGGTTATGGACTTTTTTTTAAAGACACCTGTATGTCAGATATAGAGTTTAAATGTATTACAATATTACACTTTATAACAAAACTGTTTGACATAGAAACACCGGATTTGTCAGTAAAAAATAATATATTTATTAATTATTTCACCCATGAGGCCACTTGGAGTGCTTTGGCCATTGACTGCAGGAAATAGCTACGAAAATGATGACAAATACACCCATCATTCCTCCTCGGCACACCCTTCCTCACCCCTTAACCCCTCCCTTCCTCCCCCCTTCCTCCCCCTTACCGCCTCCCTCCCTTCCTCCCCCTTCCTCACCCCTTACCCCCTCCCTCCCCCTTCCTCACCCCTTACCGCCTCCCTCCCTTCCTCCCCCTTCCTCACCCCTTACCCCTCCCTCCCCCTTCCTCACCCCTTACTTCTTCCCTTCCTCAACACTTCCTCACCCCTTACCTCCTCCCTTCCTCACCCCTTACCTCCTCCCTTCCTCCCCCTTCCTCACCCCTTACTTCCTCCCTTTCTCCCCCTTCCTCACCATTTAACCTCCCCCTTCCCCCCCGTTACCCCATCCCTCCCTTCTGTAAAGTTAGCTTTAAAAGGATCTATGTATCTACAGTATGTTAGACTGACGGTTCAGATGTGCTCTTGGAGAAAGGCCATGGCAACAATGTGGTTGAAATGTATTTTAGGACCTAAAAGGTCAGATATGGTGTGTTCTTAAAGGGGTAGTACACCCCAATTTCAAAATTATTTATTTGTTTCCTTACAATGAAAGTTCATGCTATCTCAAATTCTAGCTATTTTCCCTGTAATGACTTTGTAATTATTCATACAGAAATAGTTGTTTCTTCTTCTTCTTGTGGATTAATTGCAGGCCTCTCATTCGCCTGCAGGGTGGATACCAACCAAACGTTCCAGAACGTCTGAGTGGGTCTCTCTACATCTCATGTCACCCATTTCATCATTACAGTAAGACGACACTTGATGACACATATCTGAAATCACTAGAATTGAATCACAGGTTGACTAGGTAGACTGTCACAGCGGTGGTTACTGAACTCAATCACAGGTTGACTAGGTAGACTGTCACAGCGGTGGTTACTGAACTCAATCACAGGTTGACTAGGTAGACTGTCACAGCGCTGGTTACTGAACTCAATCACAGGTTGACTAGGTAGACTGTCACAGCGCTGGTTACTGAACTCAATCACAGGTTGACTAGGTAGACTGTCACAGCGCTGGTTACTGAACTCAATCACAGGTTGACTAGGTAGACTGTCACAGCGGTGGTTACTGAACTCAATCACAGGTTGACTAGGTAGACTGTCACAGCGCTGGTTACTGAACTCAATCACAGGTTGACTAGGTAGACTGTCACAGCGCTGGTTACTGAACTCAATCACAGGTTGACTAGGTAGACTGTCACAGCGCTGGTTACTGAACTCAATCACAGGTTGACTAGGTAGACTGTCACAGCGCTGGTTACTGAACTCAATCACAGGTTGACTAGGTAGACTGTCACAGCGCTGGTTACTGAACTCAATCACAGGTTGACTAGGTAGACTGTCACAGCGCTGGTTACTGAACTCAATCACAGGTTGACTAGGTAGACTGTCACAGCGGTGGTTACTGAACTCAATCACAGGTTGACTAGGTAGACTGTCACAGCGGTGGTTACTGAACTCAATCACAGGTTGACTAGGTAGACTGTCACAGCGGTGGTTACTGAACTCAATCACAGGTTGACTAGGTAGACTGTCACAGCGCTGGTTACTGAACTCAATCACAGGTTGACTAGGTAGACTGTCACAGCGGTGGTTACTGAACTCAATCACAGGTTGACTAGGTAGACTGTCACAGCGGTGGTTACTGAACTCAATCACAGGTTGACTAGGTAGACTGTCACAGCGGTGGTTACTGAACTCAATCACAGGTTGACTAGGTAGACTGTCACAGCGGTGGTTACTGAACTCAATCACAGGTTGACTAGGTAGACTGTCACAGCGCTGGTTACTGAACTCAATCACAGGTTGACTAGGTAGACTGTCACAGCGGTGGTTACTGAACTCAATCACAGGTTGACTAGGTAGACTGTCACAGCGCTGGTTACTGAACTCAATCACAGGTTGACTAGGTAGACTGTCACAGCGCTGGTTACTGAACTCAATCACAGGTTGACTAGGTAGACTGTCACAGCGCTGGTTACTGAACTCAATCACAGGTTGACTAGGTAGACTGTCACAGCGCTGGTTACTGAACTCAATCACAGGTTGACTAGGTAGACTGTCACAGCGCTGGTTACTGAACTCAATCACAGGTTGACTAGGTAGACTGTCACAGCGCTGGTTACTGAACTCAATCACAGGTTGACTACCAACCCTTCACACGAGTGTGAAGTAGAATCAAGTGTGTTAGAGCAGGGCTGGAGGTGAGGCCTGCAGGAGGGTATCTCTCCAGGAGGAGGGCTGGTTAGAGCAGGGCTGGAGGTGAGGCCTGCAGGAGGGTATCTCTCCAGGAGGAGGGCTGGTTAGAGCAGGGCTGGAGGTGAGGCCTGCAGGAGGGTATCTCTCCAGGAGGAGGGCTGGTTAGAGCAGGGCTGGAGGTGAGGCCTGCAGGAGGGTATCTCTCCAGGAGGAGGGCTGGTTAGAGCAGGGCTGGAGGTAAGGCCTGCAGGAGGGCAGCTCTCCAGGAGGAGGCTGGTTAGAGCAGGGCAGCTCTCCAGGAGGAGGGCTGGTTAGAGCAGGGCTGGAGGTGAGGCCTGCAGGAGGGTATCTCTCCAGGAGGAGGGCTGGTTAGAGCAGGGCTGGAGGTAAGGCCTGCAGGAGGGCAGCTCTCCAGGAGGAGGCTGGTTAGAGCAGGGCAGCTCTCCAGGAGGAGGGCTGGTTAGAGCAGGGCTGGAGGTGAGGCCTGCAGGAGGGTATCTCTCCAGGAGGAGGCTGGTTAGAGCAGGGCTGGAGGTAAGGCCTGCAGGAGGGTATCTCTCCAGGAGGAGGCTGGTTAGAGCAGGGTATCTCTCCAGGAGGAGGCTGGTTAGAGCAGGGCTGGAGGTCAGGCCTGCAGGGCTGGTCACCCTGTCTATGTAACACATTGACTGACAGGGAGACATTCAGGCTGTACCATCTGTTCTACAGAAGCATCTCCAACAGTTCACTATCTGCAGAAACACTGTGCTCAGTTAGAAGGGGTTTCCTATTGGAAAACACTGTGCTCAGTTAGAAGGGGTTTCCTATTGAAAACACTGTGCTCAGTTAGAAGGGGTTTCCTATTGAAAACACAGTTCGAAGGGGTTTCCTATTGAAAACACTGTGTTCAGTTAGAAGGGGTTTCCTATTGAAAACACTGTTAGAAGGGGTTTCCTATTGAAAACACTGTGTTCAGTTAGAAGGGGTTTCCTATTGAAAACACTGTTAGAAGGGGTTTCCTATTGAAAACACTGTTAGAATGTGTTTCCTATTGAAAACACTGTTAGAAGGGGTTTCCTATTGAAAACACAGTTCGAAGGGGTTTCCTATTGAAAACACTGTGTTCAGTTAGAAGGGGTTTCCTATTGAAAACACTGTTAGAAGGGGTTTCCGATTGAAAACACTGTTAGAATGTGTTTCCTATTGAAAACACTGTTAGAAGGGGTTTCCTATTGAAAACACAGTTCGAAGGGGTTTCCTATTGAAAACACAGTTAGAAGGGGTTTCCTATTGAAAACACAGTTAGAAGGGGTTTCCTATTGAAAACACAGTTCGAAGGGGTTTCCTATTGAACACACTGTTAGAAGGGGTTTCCTATTGAAAACACAGTTAGAAGGGGTTTCCTATTGAACACACTGTTAGAAGGGGTTTCCTATTGAAAACACAGTTCGAAGGGGTTTCCTATTGAACACACTGTTAGAAGGGGTTTCCTATTGAAAACACAGTTAGAAGGGGTTTCCTATTGAAAACACAGTTCGAAGGGGTTTCCTATTGAAAACACAGTTAGAATGTGTTTCCTATTGAAAACACTGTTAGAAGGGGTTTCCTATTGAAAACACTGTGTTCAGTTAGAAGGGGTTTCCTATTGAAAACACAGTTAGAAGGGGTTTCCTATTGAAAACACTGTGTTCAGTTAGAAGGGGTTTCCTATTGAAAACACTGTTAGAAGGGGTTTCCTATTGAAAACACAGTTAGAAGGGGTTTCCTATTGAAAACACTGTGTTCAGTTAGAAGGGGTTTCCTATTGAAAACACTGTTAGAAGGGGTTTCCTATTGAAAACACAGTTAGAAGGGGTTTCCTATTGAAAACACAGTTAGAAGGGGTTTCCTATTGAAAACACAGTTAGAAGGGGTTTCCTATTGAAAACACAGTTAGAAGGGGTTTCCTATTGAAAACACAGTTAGAAGGGGTTTCCTATTGAAAACACAGTTAGAAGGGGTTTCCTATTGAAAACACAGTTAGAAGGGGTTTCCTATTGAAAACACAGTTAGAAGGAGTTTCCTATTGAAAACACAGTTAGAAGGGGTTTCCTATTGAAAACACTGTGTTCAGTTAGAAGGGGTTTCCTATTGAAAACACAGTTAGAAGGGGTTTTCTATTGAAAACACTGTTCGAAGGGGTTTCCTATTGAAAACACTGTGTTCAGTTAGAAGGGGTTTCCTATTGAAAACACAGTTAGAAGGGGTTTCCTATTGAAAACACTGTGTTCAGTTAGAAGGGGTTTCCTATTGAAAACACAGTTAGAAGGGGTTTCCTATTGAAAACACTGTGTTCAGTTAGAAGGGGTTTCCTATTGAAAACACTGTTAGAAGGGGTTTCCTATTGAAAACACTGTGTTCAGTTAGAAGGGGTTTCCTATTGAAAACACAGTTAGAAGGGGTTTCCTATTGAAAACACAGTTAGAAGGGGTTTCCTATTGAAAACACTGTGCTCAGTTAGAAGGGGTTTCCTATTGAAAACACTGTTAGAATGTGTTTCCTATTGAAAACACAGTTAGAAGGGGTTTCCTATTGAAAACACTGTGTTCAGTTAGAAGGGGTTTCCTATTGAAAACACTGTGCTCAGTTAGAAGGGGTTTCCTATTGAAAACACAGTTAGAAGGGGTTTCCTATTGAAAACACAGTTAGAAGGGGTTTCCTATTGAAAACACTGTGTTCAGTTCGAAGGGGTTTCCTATTGAAAACACTGTGTTCAGTTAGAAGGGGTTTCCTATTGAAAACACTGTTAGAAGGGGTTTCCTATTGAAAACACTGTGTTCAGTTAGAAGGGGTTTCCTATTGAAAACACTGTTAGAAGGGGTTTCCTATTGGAAAACACTGTGCTCAGTTCGAAGGGGTTTCCTATTGAAAACACTGTGTTCAGTTAGAAGGGGTTTCCTATTGAAAACACTGTGTTCAGTTCGAAGGGGTTTCCTATTGAAAACACTGTGTTCAGTTAGAAGGGGTTTCCTATTGAAAACACTGTTAGAAGGGGTTTCCTATTGAAAACACTGTGCTCAGTTCGAAGGGGTTTCCTATTGAAAACACTGTTAGAAGGGGTTTCCTATTGAAAACACTGTGTTCAGTTAGAAGGGGTTTCCTATTGAAAACACTGTGCTCAGTTCGAAGGGGTTTCCTATTGAAAACACTGTGCTCAGTTCGAAGGGGTTTCCTATTGAAAACACTGTTAGAAGGGGTTTCCTATTGAAAACACTGTGTTCAGTTAGAAGGGGTTTCCTATTGAAAACACTGTTAGAAGGGGTTTCCT
This sequence comes from Oncorhynchus gorbuscha, assembly GCF_021184085.1. Lineage (NCBI taxonomy): Eukaryota > Metazoa > Chordata > Actinopteri > Salmoniformes > Salmonidae > Oncorhynchus > Oncorhynchus gorbuscha. The sequence goes on along the minus strand of NW_025745771.1, from coordinate 101,487 downwards.
ATTGAAAACACTGTTAGAAGGGGTTTCCTATTGGAAACACTGTTAGAAGGGGTTTCCTATTGAAAACACTGTTAGAAGGGGTTTCCTATTGAAAACACTGTTAGAAGGGGTTTCCTATTGAAAACACTGTGCTCAGTTCGAAGGGGTTTCCTATTGGAAAACACTGTGCTCAGTTCGAAGGGGTTTCCTATTGAAAACACTGTGCTCAGTTCGAAGGGGTTTCCTATTGAAAACACTGTTAGAAGGGGTTTCCTATTGAAAACACTGTTAGAAGGGGTTTCCTATTGAAAACACTGTTAGAAGGGGTTTCCTATTGAAAACACTGTGCTCAGTTCGAAGGGGTTTCCTATTGAAAACACTGTTAGAAGGGGTTTCCTATTGAAAACACTGTTAGAAGGGGTTTCCTATTGAAAACACTGTGCTCAGTTCGAAGGGGTTTCCTATTGAAAACACTGTGCTCAGTTCGAAGGGGTTTCCTATTGAAAACACTGTGCTCAGTTCGAAGGGGTTTCCTATTGAAAACACTGTGCTCAGTTCGAAGGGGTTTCCTATTGAAAAGCTAAATCAGATGACCTGAAACAGCTCAGCAGTGAAGGGCTGATTTGGACTTTTACCTGATGACTTTTCTGGTCACGACATGGAGTCTTCTTGTTTCTACAGTTTACTACTTTACCAGCCAACAGGGACAATGGCTCGTCTTCAGAGGTAAGTATCAGGTTTGAAGGTAAGACCCAGATGCAGACTGTGTCGAAGTAACAATGTTTATTTCAGCAACAGGCCAACGACAGGTCAAGGCATGCAGGGGTCGATAACCAGAGTAGTAGGGGGAAAGGTACAGGACGGCAGGCAGGCTCAGGGTCAGGGTCAGGGACAGACAGAGTGGTCAGGCAGGCAGGCTCAGGGTCAGGGTCAGGGACAGACAGAGTGGTCAGGCAGGCAGGCTCAGGGTCAGGGTCAGGGACAGACAGAGTGGTCAGGCAGGCAGGCTCAGGGTCAGGGTCAGGGACAGACAGAGTGGTCAGGCAGGCAGGCTCAGGGTCCGGCTCAGGGTCAGGCTCAGGGTCAGGCTCAGGGTCAGGCTCAGGGTCAGGGACAGGGACAGACAGAGTGGTCAGGCAGGCTCAGGGTCAGGGACGGGGACAGGGACAGGGTCAGACAGAGTGGTCAGGCAGGCTCAGGGTCAGGGTCAGACAGAGTGGTCAGGCAGGCTCAGGGTCAGGGACAGGGTCAGGGTCAGGCAGAGTGGTCAGGTGGGCTCAGGGTCAGGGTCAGACAGAGTGGTCAGGCAGGCTCAGGGTCAGGGACAGGGTCAGGGTCAGGGTCAGGGTCAGGGTCAGGGTCAGGGTCAGGGTCAGGGTCAGGGTCAGGGTCAGGGACAGACAGAGTGGTCAGGCAGGCTCAGGGTCAGGGACAGGGACAGACAGAGTGGTCAGGCAGGCTCAGGGTCAGGGTCAGGGAGAGACAGAGTGGTCAGTCAGGCTCAGGGTCAGGGACAGGGACAGGGACAGGGTCAGGGACAGGGTCAGGCAGAGTGGTCAGGCGGGCTCAGGGTCAGGGTCAGACAGAGTGGTCAGGCAGGCTCAGGGTCAGGGACAGGGTCAGGGTCAGGGTCAGGGTCAGGGACAGGGACAGGGACAGACAGAGTGGTCAGGCAGGCTCAGGGTCAGGGACAGGGACAGAGAGAGTGGTCAGGCAGGCGGGGTCAGGGTCAGGGACAGACAGAGTGGTCAGGCAGGCTCAGGGTCAGGGACAGACAGAGTGGTCAGGCAGGCTCAGGGTCCGGCTCAGGGTCAGGCTCAGGGTCAGGGACAGACAGAGTGGTCAGGCAGGCTCAGGGTCCGGCTCAGGGTCAGGCTCAGGGTCAGGCTCAGGGTCAGGCTCAGGGTCAGGGACAGGGACAGACAGAGTGGTCAGGCAGGCTCAGGGTCAGGGACAGGGACAGAGAGAGTGGTCAGGCAGGCGGGCTCAGGGTCAAGGTCAGGGTCAGGGACAGACAGAGTGGTCAGGCAGGCTCAGGGTCAGGGACAGACAGAGTGGTCAGGTAGGCTCAGGGTCAGGCTCAGGACAGGCAGAGTGGTCAGGCAGGCAGGCTCAGGGACAGGGACAGACAGAGTGGTCAGGCAGGCAGGCTCAGGGTCAGGGACAGACAGTGGTCAGGCAGGCGGGCTCAGGGTCAGGGACAGACAGAGTGGTCAGGCAGGCGGGCTCAGGGTCAGGGACAGACAGAGTGGTCAGGCAGGCGGGCTCAGGGTCAGGGACAGACAGAGTGGTCAGGCAGGCGGGCTCAGGGTCAGGGACAGACAGAGTGGTTAGGCAGGCGGGCTCAGGGTCAGGGACAGACAGAGTGGTCAGGCAGGCGGGCTCAGAGTCAGGGACAGACAGAGTGGTCAGGCAGGCGGGCTCAGGGTCAGGGACAGACAGAGTGGTCAGGCAGGCGGGCTCAGGGTCAGGGACAGACAGAGTGGTCAGGCAGGCGAGCTCAGGGTCAGGGACAGACAGAGTGGTTAGGCAGGCGGGCTCAGGGTCAGGGACAGACAGAGTGGTCAGGCAGGCGGGCTCAGTCAGGGACAGACAGAGTGGTCAGGCAGGCAGGCTCAGGGTCAGGGACAGACAGAGTGGTCAGGCAGGCAGGCTCAGGGTCAGGGACAGACAGAGTGGTCAGGCAGGCGGGCTCAGGGTCAGGGACAGACAGAGTAGTCAGGCAGGCGGGCTCAGAGTCAGGACAGTCAAGAGTCAAAACCAGGAAGGAGAGAAAAAGTGAGACTGGGGAAAAGCAGGAGCTGAGACAAGAAACGCTGGTTGATTTGACGAACTGGCAACAGACAAACAGAGAACACAGGTATAAATACCCAGGGGATAATGGGGAAGATGGATGACACCTGGAGGGGAGTGGAGACACCTGGAGGGGAGTGGAGACAATCACAAAGACAGGTGAAACAGATCATAAGTCTCATTCTGAGTTGAGTAAACCTGGAAGTAAAGCCCACGGTGTGACGAGGTTGGGACTAGGTTGCAGTACTCTGTCAGACAGGCAGGGGGCAGTACTCTGTCAGACAGGCAGGGGGCAGTACTCTGTCAGACAGGCAGGGGGCAGTACTCTGTCAGACAGGCAGGGGGCGGTACTCTGTCAGACAGGCAGGGGGCAGTACTCTGTCAGACAGGCAGGGGGCAGTACTCTGTCAGACAGGCAGGGGGCAGTACTCTGTCAGACAGGCAGGGGGCAGTACTCTGTCAGACAGGCAGGGGGCAGTACTCTGTCAATAAGTCATAAAATAACAATAACAGTCTTGAAGCCTGGGGTTATTTATATGAAGGGATCCTGAGGGCAGAGTGGCTGCAGCCTGCCAAGTCAAGGGATGGGTAGGAGTCTGTGCCTGAGGGAGAGGGTGGCATGGTGGGGGAACTGGGGGTGGGTGGCAGGGTGGGGAGGGGGGCACTAGGGAGTGGAGGGGCAGGGTGGGGGCACTGGGGAGTGGAGGGGCAGTGTGGGGGCACTGGGGGGTGAGATAGACTTTCAGAAGAGTGTCGGCCCATTGGTCTGGGTTGGTCTCCAAGTCCATAAAGAGTTAGGCAGGATAGTGCTGAGGCATCACTGGACAGCATTAAAACAACCGTCTGTCCAGGGCTGCGTTACAGCCACCCACCGCAGCCCACCTCTCTGCCACTGCAGTCTCACGTTCTGTACCACTACTGCCCTGTTGGCCGGATTAACTCATAGGTGAGCCTCTCTGTTCTGTCTGATCCTCTCTGTTCTGTCTGATCCTCTCTGTTCTGCCTGATCCTCTCTGGTCTGTCTGATCCTCTCTGTTCTGCCTGATCCTCTCTGGTCTGCCTGATCCTCTCTGTTCTACCTGATCCTCTCTGGTCTGCCTGATCCTCTCTGTTCTGCCTGATCCTCTCTGGCCTGATCCTCTCTGGTCTGCCTGATCCTCTCTGTTCTGTCTGATCATCTCTGGTCTGTCTGATCCTCTCTGGTCTGTCTGATCCTCTCTGTTCTGTCTGATCATCTCTGTTCTGTCTGATCATCTCTGTTCTGTCTGATCATCTCTGTTATGTCTGATCCTCTCTGTTCTGTCTGATCATCTCTGTTATGTCTGATCCTCTCTGGTCTGTCTGATCCTCTCTGTTCTGTCTGATCCTCTCTGGTCTGCCTGATCCTCTCTGGTCTGTCTGATCCTCTCTGTTCTGTCTGATCCTCTCTGGTCTGTCTGATCCTCTCTGATCTGCCTGATCCTGTCTGATCCTCTCTGTTCTGCCTGATCCTCTCTGGTCTGTCTGATCCTCTCTGATCTGCCTGATCCTCTCTGATCTGCCTGATCCTGCCTGATCCTCTCTGGTCTGCCTGATGCTCTCTGTTCTGTCTGATCATCTCTGTTCTGTCTGATCCTGTCTGGTCTGTCTGATCCTCTCTGTTCTGTCTGATCCTGTCTGATCCTCTCTGGTCTGTCTGATCCTCTCTGGTCTGTCTGATCCTCTCTGTTCTGTCTGATCCTCTCTGTTCTGTCTGATCCTCTCTGTTCTGTCTGATCCTCTCCAGTCTGTCTGATCCTCTCTGTTCTGTCTGGTCATCTCTGTTCTGTCTGATCCTCTCTGGTCTGTCTGGTCATCTCTGTTCTGTCTGATCCTCTCTGTTCTGTCTGATCCTCTCTGGTCTGTCTGATCCTCTCTGATCTGCCTGATCCTGTCTGATCCTCTCTGTTCTGCCTGATCCTCTCTGGTCTGTCTGATCCTCTCTGATCTGCCTGATCCTCTCTGATCTGCCTGATCCTGCCTGATCCTCTCTGGTCTGCCTGATGCTCTCTGTTCTGTCTGATCATCTCTGTTCTGTCTGATCCTGTCTGGTCTGTCTGATCCTCTCTGTTCTGTCTGATCCTGTCTGATCCTCTCTGGTCTGTCTGATCCTCTCTGGTCTGTCTGATCCTCTCTGGTCTGTCTGATCCTCTCTGGTCTGTCTGATCCTCTCTGTTCTGTCTGATCCTCTCTGTTCTGTCTGATCCTCTCTGTTCTGTCTGATCCTCTCTGTTCTGTCTGATCCTCTCCAGTCTGTCTGATCCTCTCTGTTCTGTCTGGTCATCTCTGTTCTGTCTGATCCTCTCTGTTCTGTCTGATCCTCTCCAGTCTGTCTGATCCTCTCTGTTCTGTCTGGTCATCTCTGTTCTGTCTGATCCTCTCTGTCCTGTCTGATCCTCTCTGTTCTGTCTGGTCATCTCTGTTCTGTCTGATCCTCTCTGTTCTGTCTGATCCTCCCTGTTCTGTTTAATCCTCTCTGGTCTGTCTGATCCTCTCCGGTCTGTCTGATCCTCCCTGTTCTGTTTAATCCTCTCTGGTCTGTCTGATCCTCTCTGGTCTGTCTGATCCTCTCTGTTCTGTGTGTGTGTGTTGTCTTTCCCCTGTCCTAGTTCAACTATGGTACGCTGAACGTGTGAACCATAAATGTCTATCATTAATTAACTCATAGCTGAGCCCCTCTCTGTGTGTGTGTTTGAGATGAGGTTGTGTCCTTGTCTTAGTTGAGCTATAGTACCACTGGAAGTGGGAACACTAGCATTGCTCTGGTCTGGAACACCTGTTTTCTGTGTTTGGTGGATTTGGTCATGATGAGGTGATAACATGAGGAATGAGCCGTGGTCACCTGAACTAATGGAGTCCTGGGTTTCTGTGTTTGGTCATGATGATGTGATAACATGAGGAATGAGCCGTGGTCACCTGAACTAATGGAGTCCTGGGTTTCTGTGTTTGGTCATGATGAGGTGATAACATGAGGAATGAGCCGTGGTCACCTGAACTAATGGAGTCCTGTGTTTGGTCATGATGAGGTGATAACATGACGAATGAGCCGTGGTCACCTGAACTAATGGAGTCCTGTGTTTCTGTGTTTGGTCATGATGAGGTGATAACATGAGGACTGAGCCGTGGTCACCTGAACTAATGGAGTCCTGGGTTTGGTCATGATGATGTGATAACATGAGGAATGAGCTGTGGTCACCTGAACTAATGGAGTCCTGGGTTTGGTCATGATGAGGTGATAACATGAGGAATGAGCCGTGGTCACCTGAACTAATGGAGTCCTGGGTTTCTGTGTTTGGTCATGATGATGTGATAAAATGAGGAATGAGCCATGGTCACCTGAACTAATGGAGTCCTGTGTTTGGTCATGATGATGTGATAACATGAGGAATGAGCCGTGGTCACCTGAACTAATGGAGTCCTGGGTTTCTGTGTTTGGTCATGATGAGGTGATAACATGAGGAATGAGCCGTGGTCACCTGAACTAATGGAGTCCTGGGTTTGGTCATGATGAGGTGATAACATGAGGAATGAGCCGTGGTCACCTGAACTAATGGAGTCCTGGGTTTCTGTCAGTTGTTGCTGTTAGAGCTTCTGTTAGTAGCATAATGGAGTCCTGGGTTTCTGTCAGTTGTTGCTGTTAGAGCTACTGTTAGTAGCATAATGGACGCTTGACGAGAAAAAATCTCCATTTAATTGTTAAATACCAAAACGATTCCTTCATCAAGGTATTTTCCACTCTCTACCTCATAATGTATCTGATTGGTTAATTGGTTAACTGTGTGTTGGGGAATGTTGATATTCATGTGTGAAGTGTATGAATCCAACAAGAGATCAGACAACGTCTGTCATAATACAATGCATTCATTCATTGTCAGAAAGGGTTTGGGTCTGAAGTCCACAGTGTCTTGTGTATCCTCGTGTACGTGAAGCAGGATGTGGACCCATGCATTATTAAAGGTTATAGGCATTTCAAAGACACGCCATCTTTTGTGATTAATAATGACAATGATGGATGGGAACCTCTCAGACATTTACATATCCTCTTAGTGTTTACAATTATATCTGAGATGTCACAGTGAACCAAATTCCCCAAATGTCAAAAGTCAATTAGGAAAAAGCATTTCAATGTGAGAACATTTTCTGATCATAACGACAAATCAATGTACTAATGACAGATGATACAGACAGCCTATCCCTGAATCAGACTAGATCCATATTAATGACAGACAGCCTATCCCTGAAACAGACTAGATCCATAATAATGACAGACAGCCTATCCCTGAATCAGACTAGATCCATAATAATGACAGACAGCCTATCCCTGAAACAGACTAGATCCATAATAATGACAGACAGCCTATCCCTGAATCAGACTAGATCCATATTAATGACAGACAGCCTATCCCTGAATCAGACTAGATCCATAATAATGACAGACAGCCTATCCCTCTATCAGACTAGATCCATATTAATGACAGATGATACAGACAGCCTATCCCTGAATCAGACTAGATCCATATTAATGACAGATGATACAGACAGCCTATCCCTGAATCAGACTAGATCCATATTAATGACAGATGATACAGACAGCGTACCCCTGAATCAGACTAGATCGATAATAATGACAGATGATACAGACAGCGTATCCCTGAATCAGACTAGATCGATAATAATGACAGATGATACAGACAGCCTATCCCTGAATCAGACTAGATCGATAATAATGACAGATGATACAGACAGCGTATCCCTGAATCAGAGTAGATCCATATTAATGACAGATGATACAGACAGCCTATCCCTGAATCAGACTAGATCCATATTAATGACAGATGATACAGACAGCCTATCCCTGAATCAGATTAGATCCATAATAATGACAGATGATACAGACAGCCTATCCCTGAATCAGAGTAGATCCATATTAATGACAGATGATACAGACAGCCTATCCCTGAATCAGACTAGATCCATATTAATGACAGATGATACAGACAGCGTACCCCTGAATCAGACTAGATCCATATTAATGACAGACAGCCTATCCCTGAATCAGAGTAGATCCATATTAATGACAGATGATACAGACAGCGTATCCCTGAATCAGAGTAGATCCATATTAATGACAGACAGCCTATCCCTGAATCAGAGTAGATCCATATTAATGACAGACGATACAGACAGCCTATCCCTGAATCAGACTAGATCCATATTAATGACAGATGATACAGACAGCGTATCCCTGAATCAGAGTAGATCCATAATAATGACAGATGATACAGACAGTGTATCCCTGAATCAGAGTAGATCCATATTAATGACAGACGATACAGACAGCCTATCCCTGAATCAGACTAGATCCATATTAATGACAGATGATACAGACAGCGTACCCCTGAATCAGAGTAGATTCATGGGATAGTTTTCCTTTAGGTTGGTTTATCTCACTGAGGTGACACCAGATGTCCTGCAGACATGATTTATTTACAATCTGAGGATGCTACCATCCCACCTGCCTCTGGCCCCGTCCACCAACTGGGGCCAAAGACCTCATCAACACCGACACTCAAGCCTATAAAGTTATACCCCAGGGGGTGCGTTTTAAATATGGGCCCTGTAAGACATATTGTCTGTGTTGATATGTTTGATTAGAAAATAGATTGTGGTTCACTAACATACGTAGGCTATCTGTGGTTCACTAGCATACGTAGGCTATCTGTGGTTCACTAACATACGTAGGCTATCTGTGGTTCACTAGCATACGTAGGCTATCTGTGGTTCACTAACATACGTAGGCTATCTGTGGTTCACTAACATACGTAGGCTATCTGTAGTTCACTAGCATATGTAGGCTATCTGTGGTTCACTAACATACGTAGGCTATCTGTGGTTCACTAACATACGTAGGCTATCTGTAGTTCACTAGCATATGTAGGCTATCTGTGGTTCACTAGCATACGTAGGCTATCTGTGGTTCACTAACATACGTAGGCTATCGGTGGTTCACTAACATACGTAGGCTATCTGTGGTTCACTAACATACGTAGGCTATCTGTGGTTCACTAGCATACGTAGGCTATCTGTGGTTCACTAACATACGTAGGCTATCTGTGGTTCACTAACATATGTAGGTTATCTGTGGTTCACTAGCATACGTAGGCTATCTGTGGTTCACTAACATATGTAGGTTATCTGTGGTTCACTAACATACGTAGGCTATCTGTGGTTCACTAACATACGTAGGCTATCTGTGGTTCACTAACATACGTAGGCTATCTGTGGTTCACTAGCATACGTAGGCTATCTGTGGTTCACTAGCATACGTAGGCTATCTGTGGTTCACTAACATATGTAGGCTATCTGTGGTTCTGGCTTCATATCCCTGGTGTTTCACTATACATTTTTTAAAAGTCATATCTATTGTTTAGTGATCTATATAAATGACATGTATTTTCTATTTTATTCTTATGATCACAAAACAGTGACAACGTGACAGCCTGTCGGGTCTGTAGAGTAATACTCGGTAATACTCAGTAATACTCGGTAATACTCTGTAATACTCAGTAATACTCGGCAAAACTTGGTAATACTCAGTGATACTCGGTAATACTCAGTAATACGCAGTAATACTCGGCAAAACTCGGTAATACTCGGTAATAGTTGGTAATAGTCAATAATACTCGGTAATAGTCAGTAATAGTCAGTAATAGTCAGTAATAATCAGTAATACTCAGTTATAGTCAGTAATAGTCAGTAATACTCAGTTATAGTAGGTAATAGTCAGTAATACTCAGTAATACTCAGTAATAGTCAGTTATAGTCAGTAATAGTCAGTGATACTCAGTAATAGTCAGTAATAGTCAGTAATAGTCAGTAATAATCAGTAATACTCAGTTATAGTCAGTAATAGTCAGTAATACTCAGTTATAGTAGGTAATAGTCAGTAATACTCAGTAATACTCAGTAATAGTCAGTTATAGTCAGTAATAGTCAGTGATACTCAGTAATAGTCAGTAATAGTCAGTAATAGTCAGTAATAGTCAGTAATAGTCAGTGATAGTCAGTGATACTCAGTAATAGTCAGTAATAGTCAGTAATAGTCAGTTATAGTCAGTAATAGTCAGTAATAGTCAGTAATAGTCGGTAATAATCAGTAATAGTCAGTAATGGTCAGTAATAGTCAGTAATAATCAGTAATAGTCAGTAATAATCAGTAATACTCAATAATACTCAGTAATAGTCAGTAATAATCAGTAATACTCAGTAATACTCAATAATAGTCAGTAATAGTCGGTAATAGTCAGTAATAGTCAGTTATAATCAGTAATAGTCAGTAATAGTCAGTAATAGTCAGTTATAATCAGTAATAGTCAGTAATAGTCAGTAATAGTCAGTAATAGTCAGTAATACTCAGTAATAGTCAGTAATAGTCAGTAATAATCAGTTATAGTCAGTAATAATCAGTTATAGTCAGTAATAATCAGTAATACTCAGTAATAGTCAGTAATAGTCAGTAATAGTCAGTAATAGTCGGTAATAATCAGTAATAGTCAGTAATAGTCAGTAATACTCAATAATACTCAGTGATACTCAGTGATACTCAGTGATACTCTGTGATACTCAGTGATAGTCAGTAATAGTCAGTAATACTCAGTAATAATCCAAGCATTACAGTGAATAGGAACATTAATTTCCTCTTTGAAGTTGAAGAGCTTCAGGACAAATCTTAGGCACTTGGGAACGTGTCCTGGCTGAAGGTTGTTTGTTTCTGTCTGTAACAGCCAAGTCGTGGTGAGAACCGCTGATACCTCACACAGTATCAGATCTTAATGTCAGTCAGGAGACGTATAGCTAAACTTAGCCACTAGTCTCATTCCCCGTGTCTCTCAGTGTTTTCATGTATTGTCCACTGTAATGTCAGTTGACAGAAAAATGATAGAAAACATACATGTACAATTCCAATAGAAAATACATGATTTAGTGACGTAACACATTGGCTACTTTACGTCCAACCTTTTTGCTTTATGTTATACTTGATGATGATGATGATGATGAAGACTTTGTAACATAGTGGTCGCTGGGGGAGGCATAGACTCTTCCTGGCTGTATCACAACCGGCTGTGATTGGGAGTTTAAAAAACACATATATATATATATATATATATATATATATTTCACTTTTATTTAAACAGGTGCGACAAAAACAACAATCACAGAGTTACACATGGGATAAACAAACGTGCAGTCAATAACACAATAGAAAAATCTATACACAGTTTGTGCAAATGAAGTAAGGAGGTAAGGCAATAAATACGCCAATAGTGGCGAAGTAATTACAATTTAGCAATTTACACTGTAGTGATATATGTACAGATGAGGATGTGCAAGTGGAAATACTGGTGTGCAAAAGAGCAGAAAATAAATATGGGGATGAGGTAGGTAGGTTGGATGGGCTATTTACAGATGGGCTGTGTACAGTAAGCTGCTCTGACAGCTGACGCTTAAAGTTAGTGAGGGAGATATGTCTCCAACTTCAGTGATTTTTGCAATTCGTTCCAGTCATTGGCAGCAGATAACTGTAAGCTGTTTTGCTTGTTGGGTTGATTGATAATCTAGAACTGAATCTAATGTAGTCTAGTGACTCAGTAGATTCACCACAAGCCGTCATGTCATGTCTTTAATAGTTGGCTGTTGATAGATTTTATGGAGGCTGTTTTTAGTACTCTCTCTTATTGTGTAATTGAGATCTGACAGAAATCTCTTCTAGAAGGCTCCAGGCCTGCATCCCAAATGGCACTCTATTCCCTATATAGTGCACAGGCCCTGGTCAAAAGTAGTGCACTGTATAGGGAATAGAATGTCATTGGACTCTGGTAAAAAGTAGTGCACTATATAGGGAATAGGGTGCCATATGGGAGGCAAAAAGGCATATTCTTGGATTTGTTGACTTTTCACAAACTTCTCACCAGGTGGCAGTATGCACACAAAACTGTGGACTGGTGTAGTGTTTTAAACACACCACCACGGGGAGTGAGGGGATTAGACAACAGCCACAACGGCTGCCTTTACACAGGCAGAACAATTCTGAGCTTTTGCCTAACTATTGGCTAAAGAGTTGATCTGATTGGTTTAAAGAGTTGATCTGATTGGTCAAAAGATCAATAAGTGGGGGAAAAAAAGGATCAGAATTGGGCTGCATGTGTAAACGCAGCGATAGTAATCTGATCCACCACTCTGGCCGTTTGGAGGAGGAAGTTGTATTATGATCATTTGAGACTAGGACTGGCCACCCCACATAGCCTGGTTCCTCTCTAGGTTTCTAATCTCCACCCTGCACAGCCAGAAGAGGACTGGCCACCCCCCATAGCCTGGTTCCTCTCTAGGTTTCTAATCTCCACCCTGCACAGCCAGAAGAGGACTGGCCACCCCACATAGCCTGGTTCCTCTCTAGGTTTATAATCTCCACCCGGCACAGCCAGAAGAGGACTGGCCACCCCACATAGCCTGGTTCCTCTCTAGGTTTATAATCTCCACCCTGCACAGCCAGAAGAGGACTGGCCACCCCACATAGCCTGGTTCCTCTCTAGGTTTCTAATCTCCACCCTGCACAGCCAGAAGAGGAATGGCCACCCCTCATAGCCTGGTTCCTCTCTAGGTTTCTAATCTCCACCCGGCACAGCCAGAAGAGGACTGGCCACCCCACATAGCCTGGTTCCTCTCTAGGTTTCTAATCTCCACCCGGCACAGCCAGAAGAGGACTGGCCACCCCACATAGCCTGGTTCCTCTCTAGGTTTCTAATCTCCACCCTGCACAGCCAGAAGAGGACTGGCCACCCCACATAGCCTGGTTCCTCTCTAGGTTTCTAATCTCCACCCTGCACAGCCAGAAGAGGACTGGCCACCCCACATAGCCTGGTTCCTCTCTAGGTTTCTAATCTCCACCCTGCACAGCCAGAAGAGGACTGGCCACCCCACATAGCCTGGTTCCTCTCTAGGTTTCTAATCTCCACCCTGCACAGCCAGAAGAGGACTGGCCACCCCACATAGCCTGGTTCCTCTCTAGGTTTCTAATCTCCACCCTGCACAGCCAGAAGAGGCCTGGCCACCCCACATAGCCTGGTTCCTCTCTAGGTTTCTAATCTCCACCCTGCACAGCCAGAAGAGGACTGGCCACCCCACATAGCCTGGTTCCTCTCTAGGTTTATAATCTCCACCCTGCACAGCCAGAAGAGGACTGGCCACCCCACATAGCCTGGTTCCTCTCTAGGTTTATAATCTCCACCCTGCACAGCCAGAAGAGGACTGGCCACCCCACATAGCCTGGTTCCTCTCTAGGTTTCTAATCTCCACCATGCACAGCCAGAAGAGGACTGGCCACCCCACATAGCCTGGTTCCTCTCTAGGTTTCTAATCTCCACCCTGCACAGCCAGAAGAGGACTGGCCACCCCACATAGCCTGGTTCCTCTCTAGGTTTCTAATCTCCACCATGCACAGCCAGAAGAGGACTGGCCACCCCACATAGCCTGGTTCCTCTCTAGGTTTCTAATCTCCACCCTGCACAGCCAGAAGAGGACTGGCCACCCCACATAGCCTGGTTCCTCTCTAGGTTTCTAATCTCCACCCTGCACAGCCAGAAGAGGACTGGCCACCCCTCGGAGCCTGGTTCCTCTCTAGGTTTCTAATCTCCACCCTGCACAGCCAGAAGAGGACTGGCCACCCCACATAGCCTGGTTCCTCTCCAGGTTTCTAATCTCCACCCTGCACAGCCAGAAGAGGACTGGCCACCCCACATAGCCTGGTTCCTCTCCAGGTTTCTAATCTCCACCCTGCACAGCCAGAAGAGGACTGGCCATCCCACATAGCCTGGTTCCTCTCTAGGTTTCTTTCTAGGGAGTTTCTCCTAGCCACCGTGCTTCTACACCTGCATTGCTTGCTGTTTGGGGTTTTAGGCTTTGGTTTCTGTACAGCACTTTGAGATATCAGCTGATGTACGAAGGGCTTTATAAATCCATTTGATTTGCTGATTTGGTTGTTAAGTAAAGGAACAAGGAACGTGACAGGGGATCTTTCTTGGAACTGGCTTGTGTGTGTCATGGCTGCCGTACAACTTTGTCTCGTTTTTCATTGGATGGAATTCACTGTTAAAAAACCAGCAGAATATAATTTAACTGTAGTGTTTTTACTTCTTCCTCAGAACGGTGAAAAGACCAAACAGACATCATGTCTGAGTGAGTAAAAGTGGATTTCAACATTAGGAAAAAGTTTACAGAATATTTTTTTGCATATATCCAGAATTGTATTTATTTCACAAAATGCAACAAAATGATCATACCTGTTCCTGAACAACAAGAGAATGACATTAATTGTACTCACTCTTTCTGACAGGAAAAAGATGTCATCGAGCCGCAAGCATCATCTGAAGGTAACCAACGGCAACTTCCATGACTTCTTCATGACCTCTCGAAGATTCTATCCAGTTCGTGACTCAACAGAGATCTTATATAAACAGCTTAGAGATCTCTTACCTCTTAAACATTATGACAAAAATACCACTTGTGATTTGCACGATTTTTTTTACAAACAATCCAACCACTTTTTGATAACAAATGTTATATTAACAAATCAAAAATATAAAAGACAATCACTGCTTTGAGGCCTTTCCCTTAGTAAGACTTGACTATTTTAAAAACAAAAAAAACTACATTTTAAGTGAGAATAAGCATTGGTCTGAAGCTGAAAAACAGTGATTCACATGAGCACCGCAATGCCTATTCCACCCATGTTCTACCAAGGTTTTCCAGCCCACAGCTTTGACCTACCACAGTAACTATGTTGGTATGGTACTTCCAGCTGTGTGTAGGCAGGTTTCTTAGGATTCAACCCTTCTACCGTAACTAGATCAACACTCCAATTGAAATATAAATGTCATGTAAATGTCTGTAAAATGCTTCAGATAATTCATCTTTCAAATACGTAAAAAAAAGAAGGTTTCTGTGTTGTTGCCGTCCCCCAGAGCCTGATGCTCCAGATCGCCCAGGAACTGATAGCGGAAGAGGAAGCCCAGTCTTTAGAGGACAGGAAGCAGTACATGAGCGAAAATATCACTCCTCTGCAGCTCACAGGATCCATTGCAGAACTCCAGGTATCACATCGGCTGCGTTGAGACAGGCAGCCCAATTCTCATCATTTTATTCATTAATTGTTCTGTTGACCAATCAGCTCTGGAAAATATTTGATATGAAAAGACCTGCTGTGATTGGTCAATAGACCTATTAGTAGAAAAACAATATCAGAATTGGGCTGTCTGTGCTAATGCCAGTTGTAGTTGTTATCGTTTCCTTTCACAATATAACAGTACAATTGGATTGCATTTTACACTAGTAATATCCCATTTAACAACAACATTTGTAATGTAACACATTGGCTGTCTGTCTCGTGTTATGAGTCACTGTGATTGTCTCTGAACAGGACCTGTGTAAGAAGATGCACCAGAAGATTGATGTGATAGATGAGGAGAGATACGACCTGGGCAGCAAAGTTGGCAAAAGTGATAAAGAGGTGGGGTTATATCTGATATACTGGTAAAGAGGTGGGGTTATATCTGATATACTGGTAAAGAGGTTTGGTTATATCTGATCTGTAATGATAAAGAGGTGGGGTTATATCTGATCTGTAATGATAAAGAGGTGGGGTTATATCTGATATAATGTAATGATAAAGAGGTGGGGTTATATCTGATCTGTAATGATAAAGAGGTGGGGTTATATCTGATCTGTAATGATAAAGAGGTGGGGTTATATCTGATATACTGTATTGCTAAAGAGGTGGGGTTATATCTGATCTGTAAATGATAAAGAGGTGGGGTTATATCTGATCTGTAATGATAAAGAGGTGGGGTTATATCTGATCTGTAATGATAAAGAGGTGGGGTTATATCTGATCTGTATTGATAAAGAGGTGGGGTTATAACTGATCTGTAATGATAAAGAGGTGGGGTTATATCTGATCTGTAATGATAAAGAGGTGGGGTTATATCTGATCTGTATTGATAAAGAGGTGGGGTTATATCTGATCTGTAATGATAAAGAGGTGGGGTTATATCTGATCTGTAATGATAAAGAGGTGGGGTTATATCTGATCTGTAATGATAAAGAGGTGGGGTTATATCTGATCTGTAATGATAAAGAGGTGGGGTTATATCTGATCTGTAATGATAAAGAGGTGGGGTTATATCTGATATACTGGTAAAGAGGTTTGTTTATATCTGATCTGTAATGATAAAGAGGTGGGGTTATATCTGATCTGTAATGATAAAGAGGTGGGGTTATATCTGATCTGTAAATGATAAAGAGGTGGGGTTATATCTGATATAATGTAATGATAAAGAGGTGGGGTTATATCTGATCTGTAATGATAAAGAGGTGGGGTTATATCTGATATAATGTAATGATAAAGAGGTGGGGTTATATCTGATCTGTAATGATAAAGAGGTGGGGTTATATCTGATCTGTAATGATAAAGAGGTGGGGTTATATCTGATATAATGTAATGATAAAGAGGTGGGGTTATATCTGATATAATGTAATGATAAAGAGGTGGGGTTATATCTGATCTGTAATGATAAAGAGGTGGGGTTATATCTGATCTGTAATGATA
Source organism: Oncorhynchus gorbuscha (assembly GCF_021184085.1). Classification (NCBI taxonomy): domain Eukaryota; kingdom Metazoa; phylum Chordata; class Actinopteri; order Salmoniformes; family Salmonidae; genus Oncorhynchus; species Oncorhynchus gorbuscha. The sequence continues at coordinate 85,037 of NW_025745771.1, read as the reverse complement.
AAGAGGTGGGGTTATATCTGATATACTGTATTGCTAAAGAGGTGGGGTTATATCTGATCTGTAAATGATAAAGAGGTGGGGTTATATCTGATCTGTAATGATAAAGAGGTGGGGTTATATCTGATCTGTAATGATAAAGAGGTGGGGTTATATCTGATCTGTATTAATAAAGAGGTGGGGTTATATCTGATCTGTATTGATAAAGAGGTGGGGTTATATCTGATCTGTATTGATAAAGAGGTGGGGTTATATCTGATCTGTATTGATAAAGAGGTGGGGTTATATCTGATCTGTATTGATAAAGAGATGGGGTTATATCTGATATAATGTATTGATAAAGAGGTGGGGTTATATCTGATCTGTAATGATAAAGAGGTGGGGTTATATCTGATATACTGGTAAAGAGGTTTGTTTATATCTGATCTGTAATGATAAAGAGGTGGGGTTATATCTGATCTGTAATGATAAAGAGGTGGGGTTATATCTGATCTGTAATGATAAAGAGGTGGGGTTATATCTGATCTGTAATGATAAAGAGGTGGGGTTATAACTGATCTGTAATGATAAAGAGGTGGGGTTATATCTGATCTGTAATGATAAAGAGGTGGGGTTATATCTGATCTGTAATGATAAAGAGGTGGGGTTATATCTGATCTGTAATGATAAAGAGGTGGGGTTATATCTGATCTGTAATGATAAAGAGGTGGGGTTATATCTGATCTGTAATGATAAAGAGGTGGGGTTATATCTGATCTGTAATGATAAAGAGGTGGGGTTATATCTGATCTGTAATGATAAAGAGGTGGGGTTATATCTGATCTGTAATGATAAAGAGGTGGGGTTATATCTGATCTGTAATGATAAAGAGGTGGGGTTATATCTGATCTGTAATGATAAAGAGGTGGGGTTATATCTGATCTGTAATGATAAAGAGGTGGGGTTATATCTGATCTGTAATGATAAAGAGGTGGAGTTATATCTGATCTGTAATGATAAAGAGGTGGGGTTATATCTGATCTGTATTGATAAAGAGGTGGGGTTATATCTGATCTGTAATGGTAAAGAGGTGGGGTTATATCTGATATAATGTAATGATAAAGAGGTGGGGTTATATCTGATATAATGTATTGATAAAGAGGTGGGGTTATATCTGATATAATGTAATGATAAAGAGGTGGGGTTATATCTGATCTGTAATGATAAAGAGGTGGGGTTATATCTGATCTGTATTGATAAAGAGGTGGGGTTATATCTGATATAATGTAATGATAAAGAGGTGGGGTTATATCTGATCTGTAATGATAAAGAGGTGGGGTTATATCTGATATACTGGTAAAGAGGTTTGGTTATATCTGATCTGTAATGATAAAGAGGTGGGGTTATATCTGATATACTGGTAAAGAGGTGGGGTTATATCTGATCTGTATTGATAAAGAGGTGGGGTTATATCTGATCTGTAATGATAAAGAGGTGGAGTTATATCTGATCTGTAATGATAAAGAGGTGGGGTTATATCTGATCTGTAATGATAAAGAGGTGGGGTTATATCTGATCTGTAATGATAAAGAGGTGGGGTTATATCTGATATGTGGTGTGCGTATAGTGTGTTTAGTCTGTCTCTCTCTCTGTCTCTCTGTCTGTCTCTCTCTCTGTCTCTCTGTCTCTATCTCTGTCTCTCTCTCTCTCTCTGTCTCTCTCTCTCTGTCTCTCTCTCTCTCTCTCTCTCTCTCTCTCTCTCTCTCTCTCTCTCTCTCTCTCTCTCTCTCTCTCTCTCTCTCTCTCTCTCTCTCTCTCTCTCTCTCTGTATCTCTCTCTGTCTCTTTGTCTCTGTCTCTGTCTCTCTCTGTTCAGATTGAGGATCTGCAGATTAAAGTACAGGACCTGAAGGGCAAGTTCAAGAAGCCCGTCCTGAAGAAAGTCCGCATGTCTGCTGATGCTATGCTCCAGGCTCTGCTGGGCTCCAAACACAAGGTGTCCATGGACCTGAGGGCCAACCTGAAGCAAGTCAAGAAGGAGGTCAAGGAAGAGGTAGATTTGCTTACAAATACTATAACTTAATATCAGTTGAGTTCGTTGTATGAGAGTTCAAGAGGATCCCACTGCTGACACCAAATGTTATATTACAAATAATGTGAGTGTAATCTGATACATTAAGAAGTGGTGAAACTACTGCTATAGTGTAAACACTGTATTTCACCGCAGCACTCTAATGTGGATGATTCTGAGTCGTTGTTTTTTTATTTGGGATTAATTGTTGTATTACTCAGATGCACATAGAAACAAACATACATGGATCCAACACAACAAAATGTAGACTAATATATTTGATCTGCTTCTCTTCCCACCTCAGGACAAAGAATCTGTGGGTGACTGGCGTAAGAACATCGAAGACAAATCAGACAGGAAGAAGATGTTTGAGACTACTAAGGAGTAGATGTTACTGGAGATCCAGACAGGAAGTAGTTTGAGACTCATAAGGAGTAGATGTTACTGGAGTTCCAGACAGGAAGTAGTTTGAGACTCATAAGGAGTAGATGTTACTGGAGTTCCAGACAGGGAGATGTTAGAGACTCATAAGGAGTAGATGTTACTGGAGATCCAGACAGGAAGTAGTTTGAGACTCATAAGGAGTAGATGTTACTGGAGTTCCAGACAGGGAGATGTTAGAGACTCATAAGGAGTAGATGTTACTGGAGATCCAGACAGGAAGTAGTTTGAGACTCATAAGGAGTAGATGTTACTGGAGTTCCAGACAGGGAGATGTTAGAGACTCATAAGGAGTAGATGTTACTGGAGTTCCAGACAGGGAGATGTTAGAGACAGCTTGAACAACCTTCTGCCTTTGGTTACGAAGTTATCCAGTTTTGACTCGTTTGCGTGTTTGTTTGTTTTTCGTCTCTGGCTAAATTCATCTAAGAGGTAGTTCCATCTCACTAGGACTGTTGTAAACAGGTGTTAATGAATTGTAATGATATCTAAGAGGTAGTTCCATCTCTCTAGGACTGTTGTAAACAGGTGTTAATGAATTGTAATGCTATCTAAGAGGTAGTTCCATCTCTATAGGACTGTTGTAAACAGGTGTTAATGAATTGTAATGATATCTAAGAGGTAGTTCCATCTCTCTAGGACTGTTGTAAACAGGTGTTAATGAATTGTAATGATATCTAAGAGGTAGTTCCATCTCTCTAGGACTGTTGTAAACAGGTGTTAATGAATTGTAATGCTATCTAAGAGGTAGTTCCATCTCTCTAGGACTGTTGTGGCAGGTGTTAATGAATTGTAATGATATCTAAGAGGTAGTTCCATCTCTCTAGGACTGTTGTAAACAGGTGTTAATGAATTGTAATGCTATCTAAGAGGTAGTTCCATCTCTATAGGACTGTTGTAAACAGGTGTTAATGAATTGTAATGATATCTAAGAGGTAGTTCCATCTCTCTAGGACTGTTGTAAACAGGTGTTAATGAATTGTAATGATATCTAAGAGGTAGTTCCATCTCTCTAGGACTGTTGTAAACAGGTGTTAATGAATTGTAATGATATCTAAGAGGTAGTTCCATCTCTCTAGGACTGTTGTAAACAGGTGTTAATGAATTGTAATGATATCTAAGAGGTAGTTCCATCTCTATAGGACTGTTGTAAACAGGTGTTAATGAATTGTAATGATATCTAAGAGGTAGTTCCATCTCTCTAGGACTGTTGTAAACCGGTGTTAATGAATTGTAATGATATCTAAGAGGTAGTTCCATCTCTCTAGGACTGTTGTAAACCGGTGTTAATGAATTGTAATGATATCTAAGAGGTAGTTCCATCTCTCTAGGACTGTTGTAAACAGGTGTTAATGAATTGTAATGATATCTAAGAGGTAGTTCCATCTCTCTAGGACTGTTGTAAACAGGTGTTAATGAATTGTAATGATATCTAAGAGGTAGTTCCATCTCTCTAGGACTGTTGTAAACCGGTGTTAATGAATTGTAATGATATCTAAGAGGTAGTTCCATCTCTCTCGGGCTGTTGTAAACAGGTGTTAATGTGTGTAATCAAAACAATCTATAATTTTGTTCCAATTCAATTTCTGAAAATAAATGATTTGCTGAAAAAAAACATGATTTATTTTGTGTATATGGCTTTCTGCTACAAGAGATAATTGAATTTCCCACAGCTGTTATACCATCACCGTACCTATGTTTGCTCTGAAATATGTTGTAGTCAAAGGGAAGCTTTCTATCAGGAATGAGGTGGACATAATCCCAAACCACATTATGGAATTCTGATTTTTGGGGATTATTTTATTGAATTGATGATGCCAGCATGGAATAGTTTAGAGTTCAGGTGGTAATCTCTGAATAACGGTACCAGATGTTACCAGATGTATAACAGTACCAGATGTTGCCAGATGTATAACATTACCAGATGTTACCAGATGTATAACAGTACCAGATGTATAACAGTACCAGATGTATAACAGTACCAGATGTTGCCAGATGTATAACAGTACCAGATGTTACCAGATGTATAACAGTACCAAATGTTACCAGATATATAACAGTACCAGATGTTACCAGATATATAACAGTACCAGATGTTACCAGATGTATAACAGTACCAGATGTTGCCAGATGTATAACAGTACCAGATGTTGCCAGATGTATAACAGTACCAGATGTTGCCAGATGTATAACAGTACCAGATGTTACCAGATGTATAACAGTACCAGATGTTGGCAGATGTATAACAGTACCAGATGTTACCAGATGTATAACAGTACCAGATGTTGCCAGATGTATAACAGTACCAGATTTTGCCAGATGTATAACAGTACCAGATGTTGCCAGATATATAACAGTACCAGATGTTACCAGATGTATAACAGTACCAGATGTTGCCAGATATATAACAGTACCAGATGTTACCAGATGTATAACAGTACCAGATGTTGCCAGATATATAACAGTACCAGATGTATAACAGTACCAGATGTTGCCAGATATATAACAGTACCAGATGTTACCAGATGTATAACAGTACCAGATGTTGCCAGATATATAACAGTACCAGATGTTACCAGATGTATAACAGTACCAGATGTTGCCAGATATATAACAGTACCAGATGTATAACAGTACCAGATGTTGCCAGATATATAACAGTACCAGATGTTACCAGATGTATAACAGTACCAGATGTTACCAGAAGTTTCTATGACTCAACATAATATGATGTTTGAGAACACAGTGAACCATAGACCAGGTCCTATTGGTCTGCATCTAAGGAGTCATTAGGTTAAACAGAGAAAGACAGTTTTCACCGTTACACCAAGACAATCAGATCCTACTTTTTCTTACAAAATAATTGATGTAAAATGTATTATTCAACAATAAAAACATGTTTTTTTTAGATAAGTCAATATTACCTATATAGTACATTTCCAATGACTAAATACTATCATGACTACTTTGATATCCAATCAGTACTTTCTCTTCCTCTTTACAGGTTAGCTTGAGGTTGAAGATGTTGAAGAAGACTAATAGCTGAGGAGCAAGTGGTGAACACAATGTGGTGTGACTTGTCTGGACTCTGGATCTGAGAGCCAACTGAAGCAGATAGAGGAGGGAGGAGAACTAGGAGAGGAGGGAGGAGAAATAGGAGAGGAGGGAGGAGAACTAGGAGAGAATGAGGGAGGAGGACTAGGAGAGGAGGGAGGAGAACTAGGAGAGGAGGGAGGAGAACTAGGAGAGGAGGGAGGAGAACTAGGAGAGGAGGGAGGAGAACTAGGAGAGGAGGGAGGAGAACAGGGAGAGGAGGGAGGAGAACTAGGAGAGAAGGGAGGAGAAGAGGGAGAGAAGAAGGGAGGAGTGTAGAGGTGGGTGGGTGTGGAGTGTGGTGACATCACATTTATTGTGACTAAAAATGATGCTGTAACTTCCTACTACCCATAGTTAATATCAGCATACGCAAACCTCCTGATTTAGGTCAGTTGTGTCAGCCTATATATGTCAGTCAGATCAGCCTATATATGTCAGTCAGATCAGCCTATATATGTCAGATCAGCCTATATATGTCAGTCAGATCAGCCTATATATGTCAGTCAGATCAGCCTATATATGTCAGTCAGATCAGCCTATATATGTCAGTCAGATCAGCCTATATATGTCAGTCAGATCAGCCTATATATGTCAGTTATGTCAGCCTATATATGTCAGTCAGATCAGCCTATATATGTCAGTCAGATCAGCCTATATATGTCAGTCAGATCAGCCTATATATGTCAGATCAGCCTATATATGTCAGTTATATCAGCCTATATATGTCAGTCAGATCAGCCTATAGATGTCAGTCAGATCAGCCTATATATGTCAGTCAGATCAGCCTATATATGTCAGTCAGATCAGCCTATATATGTCAGTCAGATCAGCCTATATATGTCAGTCAGATCAGCCTATATATGTCAGTCAGATCAGACTATATATGTCAGTCAGATCAGCCTCTATATGTCAGTCAGATCAGCCTCTATATGTCAGTCAGATCAGCCTATATATGTCAGTTATATCAGCCTATATATGTCAGTCAGATCAGCCTATATATGTCAGTCAGATCAGCCTATATATGTCAGTCAGATCAGCCTATATATGTCAGATCAGCCTATATATGTCAGTCAGATCAGCCTATATATGTCAGTCAGATCAGCCTATATATGTCAGTCAGATCAGCCTATATATGTCAGTCAGATCAGCCTATATATGTCAGTCAGATCAGCCTATATATGTCAGTCAGATCAGCCTATATATGTCAGTTATATCAGCCTATATATGTCAGTTATATCAGCCTATATATGTCAGTTATGTCAGCCTATATATGTCAGTTATGTCAGCCTATATATATATGTCAGTCAGATCAGCCTATATATGTCAGTCAGATCAGCCTATATATGTCAGTCAGATCAGCCTATATATGTCAGTCAGATCAGCCTATATATGTCAGTCAGATCAGCCTATATATGTCAGTTATATCAGCCTATATATGTCAGTTATATCAGCCTATATATGTCAGTTATGTCAGCCTATATATGTCAGTTATGTCAGCCTATATATATATGTCAGTCAGATCAGCCTATATATGTCAGTCAGATCAGCCTATATATGTCAGATCAGCCTATATATGTCAGTCAGATCAGCCTATATATGTCAGTCAGATCAGCCTCTATATGTCAGTCAGATCAGCCTATATATGTCAGTTATATCAGCCTATATATGTCAGTTATATCAGCCTATATATGTCAGTCAGATCAGCCTATATATGTCAGTCAGATCAGCCTATAAATGTCAGTCAGATCAGCCTATATCAGTCAGATCAGCCTGTATATGTCAGTCAGATCAGCCTATATATGTCAGTTATGTCAGCCTATATATGTCAGTTAGATCAGCCTATATATGTCAGTCAGATCAGCCTATATATGTCAGTCAGATCAGCCTATATATGTCAGTCAGATCAGCCTATATATGTCAGTCAGATCAGCCTATATATGTCAGTCAGATCAGCCTATATATGTCAGTTATGTCAGCCTATATATGTCAGTCAGATCAGCCTATATATGTCAGTTATGTCAGCCTATATATGTCAGTCAGATCAGCCTATATATGTCAGTTATGTCAGCCTATATATGTCAGTTAGATCAGCCTATATATGTCAGTCAGATCAGCCTATATATGTCAGTTATATCAGCCTATATATGTCAGTCAGATCAGCCTATATATGTCAGTTATATCAGCCTATATATGTCAGTCAGATCAGCCTATATATGTCAGTTAGATCAGCCTATATATGCCAGTTATATCAGCCTATATATGTCAATCAGATCAGCCTATATATGTCAGTTATGTCAGCCTATATATGTCAGTCAGATCAGCCTGTATATGTCAGTTATGTCAGCCTATATATGTCAGTCAGATCAGCCTATATATGTCAGTCAGATCAGCCTATATATGTCAGTCAGATCAGCCTATATATGTCAGTCAGATCAGCCTATATATGTCAGATCAGCCTATATATGTCAGTCAGATCAGCCTATATATGTCAGTCAGATCAGCCTATATATGTCAGTCAGATCAGCCTATATATGTCAGTCAGATCAGCCTATATATGTCAGTCAGATCAGCCTATATATGTCAGTCAGATCAGCCTATATATGTCAGATCAGCCTATATATGTCAGTCAGATCAGCCTATAAATGTCAGTCAGATCAGCCTATATATATGTCAGTCAGATCAGCCTGTATATGTCAGTCAGATCAGCCTATATATGTCAGTTATGTCAGCCTATATATGTCAGTTAGATCAGCCTATATATGTCAGTCAGATCAGCCTATATATGTCAGTCAGATCAGCCTATATATGTCAGTCAGATCAGCCTATATATGTCAGTCAGATCAGCCTATATATGTCAGTCAGATCAGCCTATATATGTCAGTTATGTCAGCCTATATATGTCAGTCAGATCAGCCTATATATGTCAGTTATGTCAGCCTATAAATGTCAGTCAGATCAGCCTATATATGTCAGTTATGTCAGCCTATATATGTCAGTTAGATCAGCCTATATATGTCAGTCAGATCAGCCTATATATGTCAGTTATATCAGCCTATATATGTCAGTCAGATCAGCCTATATATGTCAGTTATATCAGCCTATATATGTCAGTCAGATCAGCCTATATATGTCAGTTAGATCAGCCTATATATGCCAGTTATATCAGCCTATATATGTCAGTCAGATCAGCCTATATATGTCAGTTATGTCAGCCTATATATGTCAGTCAGATCAGCCTGTATATGTCAGTTATGTCAGCCTATATATGTCAGTCAGATCAGTCTATATATGTCAGTCAGATCAGCCTATATATGTCAGTCAGATCAGCCTATATATGTCAGTTATATCAGCCTATATATGTCAGTTATGTCAGCCTACATATGTCAGTCAGATCAGCCTACATATGTCAGTTATGTCAGCCTACATATGTCAGTCAGATCAGCCTATATATGTCAGTTATATCAGCCTATATATGTCAGATCAGCCTACATATGTCAGATATGTCAGCCTACATATGTCAGTCAGATCAGCCTATATATGTCAGTCAGATCAGCCTATATATGTCAGATCAGCCTATATATGTCAGTTATGTCAGCTTATATATGTCAGTCAGATCAGCCTATATATGTCAGTCAGATCAGCCTATATATGTCAGTTATGTCAGCCTATATATGTCAGATCAGCCTTATATGTCAGTTATGTCAGCCTATATATGTCAGATCAGCCTATATGTCAGTTATGTCAGCCTATATATGTCAGATCAGCCTATATATGTCAGTTATGTCAGCCTATATATGTCTGTTATGTCAGCCTATATATGTCAGATCAGCCTATATATGTCAGTTATATCAGCCTATATATGTCTGTTATGTCAGCCTATATATGTCAGTTATATCAGCCTATATAAGTCAGTTATGTCAGCCTATATATGTCAGTCAGATCAGCCTATATATGTCAGTTATGTCAGCCTATATATGTCAGTCAGATCAGCCTATATAAGTCAGTTATATCAGCCTATATATGTCAGTCAGATCAGCCTATATAAGTCAGTTATATCAGCCTATATATGTCTGTTATGTCAGCCTATATAAGTCAGTTATATCAGCCTATATAAATCAGTTATATCAGCCTATATAAGTCAGTTATATCAGCCAATATATGTCAGATCAGCCTATATATGTCAGTCAGATCAGCCTATATATGTCAGTCAGATCAGCCTATATAAGTCAGTTATATCAGCCGATATATGTCAGTCAGATCAGCCTATATATGTCAGATCAGCCTATATATGTCAGTTATATCAGCCTATATATGTCAGTTATATCAGCCTATATATGTCTGTTATATCAGCCTATATATGTCTGTTATATCAGCCTATATATGTCAGTTATATCAGCCTATATATGTCTGTTATATCAGCCTATATATGTCTGTTATATCAGCCTATATATGTCTGTTATATCAGCCTATATATGTCAGTTATATCAGCCTATATATGTCAGTCAGATCAGCCTATATATGTCAGTCAGATCAGCCTATATATGTCTGTTAGATCAGCCTATATATGTCTGTTGTATCAGCCTATATATGTCTGTTATATCAGCCTATATATGTCTGTTATATCAGCCTATATATGTCAGTTATATCAGCCTATATATGTCAGTCAGATCAGCCTATATATGTCAGTCAGATCAGCCTATATATGTCTGTTATATCAGCCTATATATGTCTGTTATATCAGCCTATATATGTCAGTCAGATCAGCCTATATATGTCAGTCAGATCAGCCTATATATGTCAGTCAGATCAGCCTATATATGTTAGTTATATCAGCCTATATATGTCTGTTATATCAGCCTATATAAGTCAGTTATGTCAGCCTATATAAGTCAGTTATGTCAGCCTATATATGTCAGTTATATCAGCCTATATATGTCAGTTATATCAGCCTATATATGTCTGTTATATCAGCATATATAAGTCAGTTATATCAGCCTATATATGTCAGTCAGATCAGCCTATATATGTCAGTTATATCAGCCTATATATGTCAGTTATATCAGCCTATATAAGTCAGTTATATCAGCCTATATATGTTAGTTATATCAGCCTATATATGTCTGTTATATCAGCCTATATAAGTCAGTTATATCAGCCTATATATGTCAGTCAGATCAGCCTATATATGTCTGTTATATCAGCCTATATATGTCAGTTATATCAGCCTATATATGTCAGTCAGATCAGCCTATATATGTCAGTTATATCAGCCTATATATGTCAGTCAGATCAGCCTATATATGTCAGTCAGATCAGCCTATATATGTCAGTCAGATCAGCCTATATATGTCAGTCAGATCAGCCTATATATGTCAGATCAGCCTATATATGTCAGTCAGATCAGCCTATATATGTCAGATCAGCCTATATATGTCAGTCAGATCAGCCTATATATGTCAGTCAGATCAGCCTATATATGTCAGATCAGCCTATATATGTCAGTCAGATCAGCCTATATATGTCAGTTATATCCGCCTATATAAGTCATTAATGTCAGCCACACATAGCTGGGGAAGGATTGTTGTACTACAGTATTGTAATGATGTTCGAAGGGGTTATAACATGACTGTTTTATTTACTGAAAATCTTCATCTAATTTGATCTAAACTAAATTTTAGGTAAACTTTCCTTTGAATTTGAAACAAATGTTTGTTTCAGTAAGAAAACATTGGATGGCTTGAGAAATGATGGTAGTTTGATACTGGGGTTAGGAGGAGGCTGACATGATGGTTGGGTACTGGGGTTAGGAGGCTGACATGGTGGTTGGATACTGGGGTTAGGAGGCTGACATGGTGGTTGGATACTGGGGTTAGGAGGAGGTTGACATGATGGTTGGATACTGGGGTTAGGAGGAGGCTGACATGGTGGTTGGGTGCTGGGGTCAGGAGGAGGCTGACATGATGGTTGGATACTGGGGTTAGGAGGCTGACATGATGGTTGGATACTGAGGTTAGGAGGAGGCTGATATGGTGGTTGGATACTGGGGTTAGGAGGAGGCTGACATGGTGGTTGGATACTGGGGTTAGGAGGAGGCTGACATGGTGGTTGGATACTGGGGTTAGGAGGAGGCTGACATGGTGGTTGGGTACTGGGGTTAGGAGGAGGTTGACATGATGGTTGGATACTGGGGTTAGGAGGAGGCTGACATGGTGGTTGGATACTGGGGTTAGGAGGAGGCTGACATGGTGGTTGGGTACTGGGGTTAGGAGGAGGCTGACATGGTGGTTGGATACTGGGGTTAGGAGGAGGCTGACATGGTGGTTGGTACTGGAGGCTGACACAGTGGTTGGATACTGAGGTTAGGAGGATGCTGACATGGTGGTTGGATACTGGGGTTAGGAGGCTGACATGGTGGTTGGATACTGGGGTTAGGAGGAGGCTGACATGGTGGTTGGATACTGGGGTTAGGAGGAGGCTGACATGATGGTTGGATACTGGGGTTAGGAGGAGGCTGACATGGTGGTTGGATACTGGGGTTAGGAGGCTGACATGGTGGTTGGATACTGAGGTTAGGAGGCTGACATGGTGGTTGGGTACTGGGGTTAGGAGGAGGCTGACATGGTGGTTGGATGATGGGGTTCGGAGGAGGCTGACATGGTGGTTGGATATTGGAGTTAGGAGGAGGCTGACATGGTGGTTGGATACTGGGGTTAGGAGGCTGACATGGTGGTTGGATACTGGAGTTAGGAGGCTGATACGGTGGTTGGATACTGGAGTTAGGAGGCTGACACGGTGGTTGGATACTGGGGTTAAGAGGAGGCTGACATGATGGTTGGGTACTGGAGGCTGACATGGTGGTTGGATACTGGGGTTAGGAGGAGGCTGACATGGTGGTTGGATACTGGGGTTAGGAGGAGGCTGACATGATGGTTGGGTACTGGGGTTAGGAGGCTGACATGGTGGTTGGATACTGGAGTTAGGAGGCTGACACGGTGGTTGGATACTGGGGTTAGGAGGAGGCTGACATGATGGTTGGGTACTGGGGTTAGGAGGCTGACATGGTGGTTGGATACTGGGGTTAGGAGGCTGACACGGTGGTTGGATACTGGGGTTAGGAGGAGGCTGACATGATGGTTGGGTACTGGGGTTAGGAGGAGGTTGACATGATGGTTGGGTACTGGGGTTAGGAGGTGGCTGACATGGTGGTTGGATACTGGGGTTAGGAGGAGGTTGACATGATGGTTGGGTACTGGGGTTAGGAGGTGGCTGACATGATGGTTGGATACTGGGGTTAGGAGGAGGCTGACATGGTGGTTGGGTACTGGGGTTAGGAGGAGGCTGACATGATGGTTGGATACTGGGGTTAGGAGGAGGCTGACATGGTGGTTGGGTACTGGGGTTAGGAGGAGGTTGACATGATGGTTGGGTGCTGGGGTTAGGAGGTGGCTGACATGATGGTTGGATACTGGGGTTAGGAGGAGGCTGACATGGTGGTTGGGTACTGGGGTTAGGAGGAGGCTGACATGGTGGTTGGATACTGGGGTTAGGAGGAGGCTGACATGGTGGTTGGTACTGGAGGCTGACACAGTGGTTGGATACTGAGGTTAGGAGGATGCTGACATGATGGTTGGATACTGGGGTTAGGAGGAGGCTGACATGGTGGTTGGATACTGGGGTTAGGAGGCTGACATGGTGGTTGGATACTGGGGTTAGGAGGCTGACATGGTGGTTGGATACTGGGGTTAGGAGGAGGCTGACATGGTGGTTGGATACTGGGGTTAGGAGGCTGACATGGTGGTTGGATACTGGGGTTAGGAGGCTGACATGGTGGTTGGATACTGGGGTTAGGAGGCTGACATGGTGGTTGGATACTGGTGTTAGGAGGAGGCTGACATGGTGGTTGGATACTGGGGTTAGCAGGAGGCTGACATGGTGGTTGGATACTGGGGTTAGGAGGAGGCTGACATGGTGGTTGGATACTGGTGTTAGGAGGCTGATATGGTGGTTGGATACTGGGGTTAGGAGGCTGACATGGTGGTTGGATACTGGAGTTAGGAGGAGGCTGACATGGTGGTTGTAAACTGGGGTTAGGGGAGGCTGACATGATGGTTAGATCTTGGAGGCTGACTCTGTGGGTGGGTACTGGAGGCTGACTCTGTGGGTGGGTACTGGAGGCTGACTCTGTGGGTGGGTACTGGAGACTGACTCTGTGGGTGGGTACTGGAGACTGACTCTGTGGGTGGGTACTGGAGACTGACTCTGTGGGTGGGTACTGGAGGCTGACTCTGTGAGTGGGTACTGGAGGCTGACTCTGTGGGTGGGTACTGGAGACTGACTCTGTGGGTGGGTACTGGAGACTGACTCTGTGGGTGGGTACTGGAGACTGACTCTGTGGGTGGGTACTGGAGGCTGACTCTGTGGGTGGGTACTGGAGACTGACTCTGTGGGTGGGTACTGGAGGCTGACTCTGTGGGTGGGTACTGGAGACTGACTCTGTGGGTGGGTACTGGAGGCTGACTCTGTGGGTGGGTACTGGAGAATGACTCTGTGGGTGGGTACTGGAGGCTGACTCTGTGGGTGGGTACTGGAGGCTGACTCTGTGGGTGGGTACTGGAGACTGACTCTGTGGGTGGGTACTGGAGGCTGACTCTGTGGGTGGGTACTGGAGGCTGACTCTGTGGGTGGGTACTGGAGGCTGACTCTGTGGGTGGGTACTGGAGGCTGACTCTGTGGGTGGGTACTGGAGGCTGACACGTTGGTTGGGTAATTGATCACACCATGTGTGTGACCTCTGGGTCATGACAGTTCAGAGGGTCCTTCTCTTTCTTACCCTCGTCTTCTCTTCTTGTCACAGCCAGTCTGCCAGTCAAGACACTCTCTGACAATACTATCTTTATAGTTTACCAATGACCAATTTAATAATACATTTGACCAATCACACAGAGTTATGAATTAATTGGAAGTGTCTAATTCAATCAATTGACAGGGAGTCACTTTACAAACTAATCAAGTGACCTGCTGATTGTTCCTGAGTCCTATATAACAGACATGAAACCAACCGGAGTCATTGTCTAATTTATCCAGTAGCAGTAACTTGAGAGCTTGATAGATTTCAAACACATTCAGAGTTATGAGGTAACGCAGAGTTATGAGGTAACACCGAGTTATGAGGTAACACAGAGTGGGTCCTCCCTTCACCAAAAATCAGGATTAAGTCAAATCTAAAATCAGGAATATTTTAAATCACATCTAAAATCAGGATTACTTTAAATCACATCTAAAATCAGGATTATTTTAAATCACATCTAAAATCAGGATTATTTTAAATCACATCTAAAATCAGGATTATTTTAAATCACATCTAAAATCAGGATTATTTTAAATCACATCTAAAATCAGGATTATTTTAAATCACATCTAAAATCAGGATTACTTTAAATCACATCTAAAATCAGGATTATTTTAAATCACATCTAAAATCAGGATTATTTTAAATCACATCTAAAATCAGGAGTATTTTAAATCACATCTAAAATCAGGATTATTTTAAATCACATCTAAAATCAGGATTATTTCATAACAAGTCTAATGTCAGGAATATTTGAACTAAAAATGTAGCAGAAACGTTGATGGCAGATGATTTACGAATGCGGAGGTATTTCAGGAACTAACTGCCCCATTGGCCCTGCCTGGCCTGGCCCCACTCCCATAAAGAGAACCTTGCCCTTTTGCTTTCTGCTGAGCTTTCAGGAAACAGAGTATATACCTTCCAAATCTGTTCCTGTCTCTGTCTTGCCTGTAGCTCTCATCCCCACATCATTTATTTGTACCTTCACTGGGTTTATAGGTGAGATGTTCTTCTTTCCTCTCTGCTCCGTCTGTAACGAATGTGTTGTATATTCATGTATTCATCTATTGGTACCAGATTGCATGTGGTCCGTCCCATGTGGGAATAGATGTGACTTTTGGACCAGATTGCATGTGGTCCGTCCCATGTGGGATTAGATGTGACTTTTGGACCAGATTGCATGTGGTCCGTCCCATGTGGGATTAGATGTGACTTTTGGACCAGATTGCATGTGGTCCGTCCCATGTGGGATTAGATGTGACTTTTGGACCAGATTGCATGTGGTCCGTCCCATGTGGGATTAGATGTGACTTTTGGACCAGATTGCATGTGGTCCGTCCCATGTGGGATTAGATGTGACTTTTGGACCAGATTGCATGTGGTCCGTCCCATGTGGGATTAGATGTGACTTTTGGACCAGATTGCATGTGGTCCGTCCCATGTGGGATTAGATGTGACTTTTGGACCAGATTGCATGTGGTCCGTCCCATGTGGGATTAGATGTGACTTTTGGACCAGATTGCATGTGGTCCGTCCCATGTGGGATTAGATGTGACTTTTGGACCAGATTGCATGTGGTCCGTCCCATGTGGGATTAGATGTGACTTTTGGACCAGATTGGGTGTGGTCCGTCCCATGTGGGATTAGATGTGACTTTTGGACCAGATTGCATGTGGTCCGTCCCATGTGGGAATAGATGTGACTTTTGGACCAGATTGGGTGTGGTCCGTCCCATGTGGGAATAGATGTGACTTTTGGACCAGATTGCATGTGGTCCGTCCCATGTGGGAATAGATGTGACTTTTGGACCAGATTGGGTGTGGTCCGTCCCATGTGGGATTAGATGTGACTTTTGGACCAGATTGCATGTGGTCCGTCCCATGTGGGATTAGATGTGACTTTTGGACCAGATTGCATGTGGTCCGTCCCATGTGGGAATAGATGTGACTTTTGGACCAGATTGCATGTGGTCCGTCCCATGTGGGAATAGATGTGACTTTTGGACCAGATTGCATGTGGTCCGTCCCATGTGGGATTAGATGTGACTTTTGGACCAGATTGCATGTGGTCCGTCCCATGTGGGAATAGATGTGACTTTTGGACCAGATTGCATGTGGTCCGTCCCATGTGGGATTAGATGTGACTTTTGGACCAGATTGCATGTGGTCCGTCCCATGTGGGATTAGATGTGACTTTTGGACCAGATTGCATGTGGTCCGTCCCATGTGGGATTAGATGTGACTTTTGGACCAGATTGCATGTGGTCCGTCCCATGTGGGATTAGATGTGACTTTTGGACCAGATTGCATGTGGTCCGTCCCATGTGGGATTAGATGTGACTTTTGGACCAGATTGCATGTGGTCCGTCCCATGTGGGATTAGATGTGACTTTTGGACCAGATTGCATGTGGTCCATCCCATGTGGGATTAGATGTGACTTTTGGACCAGATTGCATGTGGTCCGTCCCATGTGGGATTAGATGTGACTTTTGGACCAGATTGTGTGTGGTGTGTGAGCTCTGATAATTTAGACTGCTTTTTAGAATAGAATAGAAGATAACTTTATTTTTCTCAAGAGGCAACGTGGGTTGAGGCATTCGGATATTCACAGGTGTTTGTCTGTGTGTTTTAGACAGACAAGTGTTGGAAGAGATACATCCAAGGCCTGATTTTCAGCTGTTGTTTTCTCTGTAGTTCAGAGTGAATGTGGTGTTAATTAAAGGCTCTTGTGGCTCTATTTGCCCAGTTGCTCGTTTATAAGCTCTGTAAAAAAGGACTGAAGTTTGTTTAGAGATATAGCTTTGGCATGGTAGAGGTGGATAATCACAATATGGCTTATAATTGTAAACTTGAATTTGTGTTGTAGTTTCACAGTTTACTTCAAACGGCTTATGGATTGTTTGATGTTATTCCCATAGATTTGTTGAGATTCAACTATATACAAAGGAAAATCCAATTGGGTATTTTCCTACATTCTGAACATGCATTTTGAGAATGTCAGTGGTAGTTTGTGAAAGGACCTGTTTTGGTGCCATAATCCTTATGGACTCCTGTGTGACCAGAGATTTCAGGAAATGAGAGTCTTGTTGATTTGCTATCAACCTTGGGACGGGTTATATTTGTACAGATTCAAAGACATTCATTCAAGAGGAAACAACCCCTCCCTCTTTAACCAGCAGGAATTATGATGTTGATGTTGATGTTGGACTGCTGTGTTACATTTGGCTAAACTGATCCAAGACAATTATTGATCAAGTTATTGACCATTCATTATCTAATGTCTGTTGCATTTCTTTTTGATATGCAATTGCGCATGACTTGCATTGGGTCAACCTTGAAATCTTTGGTTTCTACCCCACCCCACCCCGACCCCCACCCCCCCACCACCACCACCAAATTACATAAAATAACAACAGCTCAAAATGAATAAACTGTTTCCTGTTTGTTCATCTCTTGACACAGGAAGTAAAACAAAACAACAGGCCAAAATGTCTGAGTAAGTTTACGTTTTTCAGTTTACAGAAAAATATACTACACTATACTGTATTCATCTACTGTATTCTGTCTGTGAACATGTTTTCCACATAGAAAACCAGGCATTACAACTGAGTAATACTATGCTATGATGATTCCCAATAGTGTTGTAATTTTTCCTACCGTAATGTAATAGCATGAATTCCTAAAATTGTTTAATCGTCACGTACCTGTCTCTGTGGCTTCACCTTGTATATTTCCCTTAAATGACCCTGATCTGCTTTATCCAATCAGTAAAAAGATGACAGCGAGCCGTAGGAACTACCTGAAGGTAAGGAGCACCATTCATTCCAGAAGGGTTTTATATACAGCTAATACATCCTCATGTTCTATAAAGACCCTTCTGTTCTATAAAGACCTACTGTTCTATAAAGACCTTCATGTTCTATAAAGACCTGCTGTTCTATAAAGACCTTCATGTTCTATAAAGACCTACTGTTCTATAAAGACCTTCATGTTCTATAAAGACCCTCATGTTCTATAAAGACCTTCATGTTCTATAACGTTTCCCAGGTTTCAGTTTGAACATGTTCCTGTTCCACACAGAGAACAACCTGCTTGACGTCACAGACTGATTTTAATGCTGACTTTACATTGTAGTCGTATTCAGGGGTAAATGTTATGTGATCCAGACAGTGTTAGCCCCCACCCTGTAGTAGACCTTGTCGACTTCTTGGTCAGCAGGAGCTCGTTTGATCAATGGAGTAGAAACCAACCCTTACAGTTCTACATCACTCGTAACACTTCACCTGAAGCTCTGTAGATCTACAGACCTTCAAGTTATGTGATATGAATACAGTATTGATATAGACAACCCCTTAGACAAGCAGATGTGGCCACTGAACTCTGTAATGCGATGTGATTTGTCCCCTCCCCCGTACAGAGCTTGATGCTCCAGATCGCTGCCGGCTTGCTCGAGGCTGAGGCGGTCGAGGCTGAGGCAGAGAAGGCCAGGTACATGAAGGAGAACTGCCCTGCCCCTGAGTTCTTGGTATGCATGGCAGAGCTCACGGTAAGCTATTAGCGCCAACCCCTCTTTCTCTTTCTCTCTTTCTCTTTCTCAATCTCTCTCTTTCTCTCTTTCTCTTTCTCAATCTCTCTTTCTCTCTTTCTCACTTTCTCTTTCTCTCTTTCTCAATCTCTCTTTCTCTCTTTCTCTTTCTCAATCTCTTTCTCTTTCTCTCTTTCTCAATCTCTCTTTCTCTTTCTCTCTTTCTCAATCTCTCTTTCTCTCTTTCTCTCTTTCTCAATCTCTTTCTCTTTCTCAATCTCTCTCTCTTCCTCAATCTCTCTCTCTCTCTCTCCCAATCTCTCTCTCTCTCAATCTCTCTCTCTCTCAATCTCTTTCTCTTTCTCAAACTCTCTCTTTCTCAATCTCTCTCTCTCTCCCAATCTCTCTCTCTCTCAATCTCTCTCTCTCTCTCTCTCTCTCTCTCTCTCTCTCTCTCTCTCTCTCTCTCTCTCTCTCTCTCTCTCTCTCTCTCTCTCTCTCTCTCTCTCCCTCTCTCTCTCTCTCTCACTCTCTGATACTTAGTTTGCTGTGTATTCCTTCGTATAGGGTCATAAAACTATGACTTTATCTCTGTCTCTCTTGCTCTCTCTCTATGTCTCTCTGTATGTCTCTCTATGCCTCTCTTTCTCTCTCTCTATGCCTCTCTTTCTCTCTCTCTATGCCTCTCTTTCTCTCTCTCTATGCCTCTCTTTCTCTCTCTCTATGCCTCTCTTTCTCTCTCTCTATGCCTCTCTTTCTCTCTATGTCTCTCTGTATGTCTCTCTTCAGGACTTGTGCAAGAAGCTCCATCAGAAGATCGAGAGGGTTGATGAGGAGAGATACGACATGTCAACCAAGGTGACCAAGTCTGAGAAGGAGGTGAGGAGTTCTACCACTGCTACTCATATTAGAGCCAAGGGGGTAACAGTAGTTCACTGTTACTCATATTAGAGCCAAGGGGGTAACAGTAGTTCACTGTTACTCATATTAGAGCCAAGGGGTTAACAGTAGTTCACTGTTACTCATATTAGAGCCAAGGGGGTAACAGTAGTTCACTGTTACTCATATCAGAGCCAAGGGGTTAACAGTAGTTCACTGTTACTCATATTAGAGCCAAGGGGGTAACAGTAGTTCACTGTTACTCATATTAGAGCCAAGGGGGTAACAGTAGTTCACTGTTACTAATATTAGAGCCAAGGGGGTAACAGTAGTTCACTGTTACTAATATTAGAGCCAAGGGGGTAACAGTAGTTCACTGTTACTAATATTAGAGCCAAGGGGGTAACAGTAGTTCACTGCTACTCATATTAGAGCCAAGGGGTTAACAGTAGTTCACTGTTACTCATATTAGAGCCAAGGGGGTAACAGTAGTTCACTGTTACTCATATTAGAGCCAAGGGGTTAACAGTAGTTCACTGTTACTCATATTAGAGCCAAGGGGGTAACAGTAGTTCACTGTCACTCATATTAGAGCCAAGGGGTTAACAGTAGTTCACTGTTACTCATATTAGAGCCAAGGGGGTAACAGTAGTTCACTGTTACTCATATTAGAGCCAAGGGGGTAACAGTAGTTCACTGTTACTCATATTAGAGCCAAGGGGGTAACAGTAGTTCACTGTTACTCATATTAGAGCCAAGGGGGTAACAGTAGTTCACTGTTACTAATATTAGAGCCAAGAGGGTAACAGTAGTTCACTGTTACTAATATTAGAGCCAAGAGGGTAACAGTAGTTCACTGTTACTAATATTAGAGCCAAGGGGGTAACAGTAGTTCACTGTTACTAATATTAGAGCCAAGAGGGTAACAGTAGTTCACTGTTACTAATATTAGAGCCAAGGGGTAACAGTAGTTCACTGTTACTAATATTAGAGCCAAGAGGGTAACAGTAGTTCACTGTTACTAATATTAGAGCCAAGGGGGTAACAGTAGTTCACTGTTACTAATATTAGAGCCAAGAGGGTAACAGTAGTTCACTGTTACTAATATTAGAGCCAAGGGGGTAACAGTAGTTCACTGTTACTAATATTAGAGCCAAGGGGGTAACAGTAGTTCACTGTTACTCATATTAGAGCCAAGGGGGTAACAGTAGTTCACTGTTACTAATATTAGAGCCAAGGGGGTAACAGTAGTTCACTGCTACTCATATTAGAGCCAAGGGGGTAACAGTAGTTCACTGCTACTCATATTAGAGCCAAGGGGGTAACAGTAGTTCACTGTTACTAATATTAGAGCCAAGGGGGTAACAGTATTTCCACTGGTGTTTGGCGTCGGGCAGTCAATCGTCTGTGTGTGATAAGTGCTTCCTGTTGAATTCCAAACAGGTTGAGGACTTGAAGATGAAGGTAGTTGAACTGAATGGTAAGTTCAGGAAGCCCGTCCTGAAGAAAGTCCGCATGTCTGCTGATGCTATGCTCCAGGCTCTGCTGGGCTCCAAACACAAGGTGTCCATGGACCTGAGGGCCAACCTGAAGCAAGTCAAGAAGGAGGTCAAGGAAGAGGTGGGTGTTGTTCTGGACATAAGAACATACTGTAATTATAGTATAGTTTAGCTTAATAATGTTACTATATGACTGTAACGTGACTTATTTACTGTGTAAATAATGTGATAGTTTTATTTGTAAGCCTCGTCCATGCATGTGTCTGTTCTGTAGCTGTTCTACAGGATCCCACTTCTGACACCAAATGTCATATCATTAGTCCAAAATTTCAAAGACAATGTCTCCCTGTATAGGCCTCTAAGCAGCAACAACTGTACGCCTGTTCAACCCAACACTCCAATGTGAATCATGCTAACACTGCCCACACCAAGTGTCATATATTTCAAATACATTTTCACTCATGTACTTATTCTGCCATTCCCCCCCCCCCCCCCCCCTCAGGACAAAGATGCTGTGGGAGACTGGCGTAAGAACATCGAAGACAAATCAGACAGGAAGAAGATGTTTGAGACTCATAAGGAGTAGATGTTACTGGAGATCCAGACAGGAAGTAGTTTGAGACTCATAAGGAGTAGATGTTACTGGAGTTCCAGACAGGAAATAGTTTGAGACTCATAAGGAGTAGATGTTACTGGAGTTCCAGACAGGAAGTAGTTTGAGACTCATAAGGAGTAGATGTTCCTGGAGTTCCAGACAGGAAGTAGTTTGAGACTACTAAGGAGTAGAAACAAAAAGTTCCGTTTGTCCCCAAATTGGATATCTAGTCTTTTGTTTCACACGAAACACAAAAACAGTTACGTGACCCCCCCCCCCAAAAAAAAAAATATATATATAATATATATATATAAAATATATATATATTGTGCAATATTTATACTAATTGTCATCAAATAAACCCTGGTCAGCTAATAGAAACTGTTTTTGTGTGATTTATAGAGTCCCTACTGTTACGTCTCCACAATAACAGACCAGCGTCCTGACGGGTGTAACCTGCTCTTGAAATTACATGGCTGTAGTAATATTGATGTGTTCAAGGGGTACAACGTTTGGAAGGGACCACAACATTCACACTGAGGAGTTGCTATGTGTTTTAACCAGTCTGTTTATAGACTTCCTGTCAGCAGGAACCAGCCTGACCAATAAACACAGCCGGCAGGTGTGGCTACCCGAAGATGGCTTTACTGGGGTCACATGGGTCAGTAAGGGCAGAATCTAACTCTGTCAGATCACCAGCTGTTTAGAGCTCAGCAGGTGTGGCCACCAAATACAGCTACTTGGGGTCACACTGGACAGCAGCTCTCTGATTTCATCTGGTTTCTCCCTACGTCTCTGTCTAACTCTGATTTCATCTGATTTCTACCTACCTCTCTGTCTAACTCGGATTTCATCTGATTTCTCCCTACCTCTCTGTCTAACTCTGATTTCATCTGATTTCTACCTACCTCTCTGTCTAACTCTGATTTCATCTGATTTCTCTGATTTCTACCTACCTCTCTGTCTAACTCTGATTTCATCTGATTTCTACCTCTAACTCTGATTTCATCTGATTTCTCCCCTACCTCTCTGTCTAACTCTGATTTCATCTGATTTCTCCCTACCTCTCTGTCTAACTCTGATTTCATCTGATTTCTCCCTACCTCTCTGTCTAACTCTGATTTCATCTGATTTCTACCTACCTCTCTGTCTAACTCTGATTTCATCTGATTTCTCCCTACCTCCTCTGTCTATCTCTGATTTCATCTGGTTGCCCCTACGTCTCCGTCTAGCTAAAGAGAGATACTTTTTTTCATTCGACCATATGAATATTTTTGTCTGTGATTTAGTTGCTTGACAAGTCCTAAAACTTCAGAAGGACAAAAAAAAAACTTGATTTTAAATGATGATGTTTTTTGTGCCCTTGAGGTCAAAATTGACCCCCCTGTTGGCGCTTTTAGGGTTAAACAGACAGCTGGTCCCAGAACTGTGCCTATATATACTCTTCTTCATATGTCTCCTCTCTGGCTTGACAATCTCAGTCACTCATCGCTCCGTCTTGCAACGCTCTCTTCCTTCTAGGTGAGATTCCTCCCATTCCTATCTTCTATCTCCTGTCTGCTCTCTTGGTTTCAACTCTGCATTCAGTAGAGATTCAGTGTCACTGTGATTTATAGTCTGCCATTTTTCTATTAGCTGACTGTAATTATCACACAACGTAAATAGATGCTACTCACTGAAAAATGTGTAATTGGTATTAATTGACAAGAATTTACACATAAGAAAAACCTAAAACATCTTGGTGTTTATAGTAGAAGAAGAAGATGCTGTGCCTTGTCTACTTTGACAGAGGGTTGTTGTTTCAACACTTGGGATCAGGATGCTGACTAGTTGGTTGTCTGTCCTAACATTCAACTGGCATGTGTGCATTAACATGGCATCCGTCCATCTATATTAATAATAATAATATATGCCATTTAGCAGACGCTTTTATCCAAAGCGACTTACAGTCATGTGTGCATTAACATGGCATCCGTCCATCTATATTAATAATAATAATATATGCCATTTAGCAGACGCTTTTATCCAAAGCGACTTACAGTCATGTGTGCATTAACATGGCATCCGTCCATCTATATTAATAATAATAATATATGCCATTTAGCAGACGCTTTTATCCAAAGCGACTTACAGTCATGTGTGCATTAACATGGCATCCGTCCATCTATAATAATAATAATAATATATGCCATTTAGCAGACGCTTTTATCCAAAGCGACTTACAGTCATGTGTGCATACATTCTACGTATGGGTGGTCCCGGGGATCGAACCCACTACCCTGGCGTTACAAGCGCCATGCTCTACCAACTGAGCTACAGAAGGACCATCTCACAGGAGACAGATATGTTACTGTGATAGGAAGGCTTTGTGTTTTAAGGAGTTTTTTTCTTTTTTTCTTTTAATAAAATGGTTCAAATGATTCTCTAACTCTGACTTCACAAGATAGGTAGAGGTTTTAGGAGAAATAGCCAAGATGTTATTCTTATAGTTTTACTGTTGAACTGAATATTGGTTTGGAGTTATTGATTTAATGAATGGCATGATATTTTATACCACTTTACATGTGAATATAGTTTCAAGACTTCCTGGTATTTATCCAGTCTAACTGACGTAACTGATTGATTCATTGAAGACAGATTTTCTTTATCACTCTAAACCTTTATGTATATATTATTTTAGACATTTTTGAAGCGACAGACAAACTTGTTTATCCACTCAGATATGTCAGAAACACTTTCTAAGTCAAACATTTAAAAGATAGAAGACAAACCAGCCAGTACACTAAGTGTCCAGACTACATGGTCTATGTGTGTTAGATAGAGCCAGCAGCCCAGCCAGTAGACTAAGTGTCCAGACTACATGGTCTATGTCTGTTAGATAGAGCCAGCAGCCCAGCCAGTAGACTAAGTGTCCAGACTACATGGTCTATGTCTGTTAGATAGAGCCAGCAGCCCAGCCAGTAGACTAAGTGTC
Organism: Oncorhynchus gorbuscha; assembly: GCF_021184085.1. Lineage (NCBI taxonomy): Eukaryota > Metazoa > Chordata > Actinopteri > Salmoniformes > Salmonidae > Oncorhynchus > Oncorhynchus gorbuscha. Next base: position 60,134 of record NW_025745771.1, on the reverse strand, counting down.
CAGACTACATGGTCTATGTCTGTTAGATAGAGCCAGCAGCCCAGCCAGTAGACTAAGTGTCCAGACTACATGGTCTATGTCTGTTAGATAGAGCCAGCAGCCCAGCCAGTAGACTAAGTGTCCAGACTACATGGTCTATGTCTGTTAGATAGAGCCAGCAGCCCAGCCAGTACACTAAGTGTCCAGACTACATGGTCTATGTCTGTTAGATAGAGCCAGCAGCCCAGCCAGTAGACTAAGTGTCCAGACTACATGGTCTATGTCTGTTAGATAGAGCCAGCAGCCCAGCCAGTACACTAAGTGTCCAGACTACATGGTCTATGTCTGTTAGATAGAGCCAGCAGCCCAGCCAGTAGACTAAGTGTCCAGACTACATGGTCTATGTCTGTTAGATAGAGCCAGCAGCCCAGCCAGTAGACCCTAAGTGTCCAGACTACATGGTCTATGTCTGTTAGATAGAGCCAGCAGCCCAGCCAGTAGACTAATGTCCAGACTACATGGTCTATGTCTGTTAGATAGAGCCAGCAGCCCAGCCAGTAGACTAAGTGTCCAGACTACATGGTCTATGTCTGTTAGATAGAGCCAGCAGCCCAGCCAGTACACTAATAATGTCCAGACTATGGTCTATGTCTGTTAGATGAGGCCAGCAGCCCAGCCAGTAGACTAAGTGTCCAGACTAACATGGTCTATGTCTGTTAATGTAGAGAGCAGCCCAGCCAGTACCCTGAGTGTCCAGTACATGGTATAATGTCTGATGTGATAGAGCCCCTCAGCCCAGCCAGTACATAATGTCCAGACTACATGGTCTATGTCTGTTAGATAGAGCCAGCAGCCCAGCCAGTACACTGTGTGTCCAGACTACATGGTCTATGTCTGTTAATAGAGAGCAGCCCAGCCAGTACACTAAGTGTCCAGACTACATGGTCTATGTCTGTTAGATAGAGCCAGCAGCCCAGCCAGTACACTAAGTGTCCAGACTACATGGTCTATGTCTGTTAGATGGAGCCAGCACCCTGTCTTGGGACACTTTAAGGAAAGTCCACAGGAGACGTGAGAGAGGGAGTTCTCAGCTGTTGTGGTTTATGGTGTTAGTCAGCTGCCCCTCTCACCACCACCACAGGAACTGCACAAATAGAATGATACAAGACAACTGCCTTACCACACCCTGTCTAAATGTAGAGATGTGTTGTGCCCTCTAACCCTGAGGCCTGTACTTTATAATGTAGAGATGTGTTGTGCCCCTCTAACCCTGAGGCCTGTACTTTATAATGTAGAGATGTGTTGTGCCCCTCTAACCCTGAGGCCTGTACTTTATAATGTAGAGATGTGTTGTGCCCCTCTAACCCTGAGGCCTGTACTTTATAATGTAGAGATGTGTTGTGCCCCTCTAACCCTGAGGCCTGGACTTTATAATGTAGAGATGTGTTGTGCCCTCTAACCCTGAGGCCTGTACTTTATAATGTAGAGATGTGTTGTGCCCCTCTAACCCTGAGGCCTGTACTTTATAATGTAGAGATGTGATGTGCCCCTCTAACCCTGAGGCCTGTACTTTATAATGTAGAGATGTGTTGTGCCCTCTAACCCTGAGGCCTGTACTTTATAATGTAGAGATGTGTTGTGCCCCTCTAACCCTGAGGCCTGTACTTTATAATGTAGAGATGTGTTGTGCCCCTCTAACCCTGAGGCCTGTACTTTATAATGTAGAGATGTGTTGTGCCCCTCTAACCCTGAGGCCTGTACTTTATAATGTAGAGATGTGTTGTGCCCCTCTAACCCTGAGGCCTGTACTTTATAATGTAGAGATGTGTTGTGCCCCTCTAACCCTGAGGCCTGTACTTTATAATGTAGAGATGTGTTGTGCCCCTCTAACCCTGAGGCCTGTACTTTATAATGTAGAGATGTGTTGTGCCCCTCTAACCCTGAGGCCTGTACTTTATAATGTAGAGATGTGATGTGCCCCTCTAACCCTGAGGCCTGTACTTTATAATGTAGAGATGTGTTGTGCCCTCTAACCCTGAGGCCTGGACTTTATAATGTAGAGATGTGTTGTGCCCCTCTAACCCTGAGGCCTGTACTTTATGATGTAGAGATGTGTTGTGCCCCTCTAACCCTGAGGCCTGTACTTTATAATGTAGAGATGTGTTGTGCCCCTCTAACCCTGAGGCCTGTACTTTATAATGTAGAGATGTGTTGTGCCCCTCTAACCCTGAGGCCTGTACTTTATAATGTAGAGATGTGTTGTGCCCCTCTAACCCTGAGGCCTGTACTTTATAATGTAGAGATGTGTTGTGCCCCTCTAACCCTGAGGCCTGTACTTTATAATGTAGAGATGTGTTGTGCCCTCTAACCCTGAGGCCTGGACTTTATAATGTAGAGATGTGTTGTGCCCTCTAACCCTGAGGCCTGTACTTTATAATGTAGAGATGTGTTGTGCCCCTCTAACCCTGAGGCCTGTACTTTATAATGTAGAGATGTGTTGTGCCCCTCTAACCCTGAGGCCTGTACTTTATGATGTAGAGATGTGTTGTGCCCCTCTAACCCTGAGGCCTGTACTTTATAATGTAGAGATGTGTTGTGCCCCTCTAACCCTGAGGCCTGTACTTTATGATGTAGAGATGTGTTGTGCCCCTCTAACCCTGAGGCCTGTACTTTATAATGTAGAGATGTGTTGTGCCCCTCTAACCCTGAGGCCTGTACTTTATAATGTAGAGATGTGTTGTGCCCCTCTAACCCTGAGGCCTGTACTTTATAATGTAGAGATGTGTTGTGCCCTCTAACCCTGAGGCCTGTACTTTATAATGTAGAGATGTGTTGTGCCCCTCTAACCCTGAGGCCTGTACTTTATAATGTAGAGATGTGTTGTGCCCCTCTAACCCTGAGGCCTGTACTTTATAATGTAGAGATGTGTTGTGCCCTCTAACCCTGAGGCCTGTACTTTATAATGTAGAGATGTGTTGTGCCCCTCTAACCCTGAGGCCTGTACTTTATAATGTAGAGATGTGTTGTGCCCCTCTAACCCTGAGGCCTGTACTTTATAATGTAGAGATGTGTTGTGCCCTCTAACCCTGAGGCCTGTACTTTATAATGTAGAGATGTGTTGTGCCCCTCTAACCCTGAGGCCTGTACTTTATAATGTAGAGATGTGTTGTGCCCCTCTAACCCTGAGGCCTGTACTTTATAATGTAGAGATGTGTTGTGCCCCTCTAACCCTGAGGCCTGTACTTTATAATGTAGAGATGTGTTGTGCCCCTCTAACCCTGAGGCCTGTACTTTATAATGTAGAGATGTGTTGTGCCCCTCTAACCCTGAGGCCTGTACTTTATAATGTAGAGATGTGTTGTGCCCCTCTAACCCTGAGGCCTGTACTTTATAATGTAGAGATGTGTTGTGCCCTCTAACCCTGAGGCCTGTACTTTATAATGTAGAGATGTGATGTGCCCCTCTAACCCTGAGGCCTGTACTTTATAATGTAGAGATGTGTTGTGCCCCTCTAACCCTGAGGCCTGTACTTTATAATGTAGAGATGTGTTGTGCCCCTCTAACCCTGAGGCCTGTACTTTATGATGTAGAGATGTGTTGTGCCCCTCTAACCCTGAGGCCTGTACTTTATAATGTAGAGATGTGTTGTGCCCCTCTAACCCTGAGGCCTGTACTTTATAATGTAGAGATGTGATGTGCCCCTCTAACCCTGAGGCCTGTACTTTATAATGTAGAGATGTGTTGTGCCCCTCTAACCCTGAGGCCTGGACTTTATAATGTAGAGATGTGTTGTGCCCCTCTAACCCTGAGGCCTGTACTTTATAATGTAGAGATGTGTTGTGCCCCTCTAACCCTGAGGCCTGTACTTTATAATGTAGAGATGTGTTGTGCCCCTCTAACCCTGAGGCCTGTACTTTATAATGTAGAGATGTGTTGTGCCCCTCTAACCCTGAGGCCTGTACTTTATAATGTAGAGATGTGTTGTGCCCCTCTAACCCTGAGGATTGTGTGTTAAAATGAATCATTTCCACAAACTGTGGACTATAATGGTACATTGAGTTAAATGCCATAACTCTCATATCTTCACACGCTGACAACTTATTCACATCTCTCTTCAAAAGGAAGTGATTTCAACCACCGGTCAAGATGTCAGAGTACGTACTGATTCTGTTTGACTACAATTACAGCTCTCTCAACATGTTCATTTTGATTGAGATATCTTCTAAGAATCAATAATTCCATATGTTCTACATGTCTACTTTTGGTGATCTTCAGGAGCATTCAGTACATCAACTGTATAATCTGTGGTTTTCATCCCAAGCTCTTAAAGCTGTGTATCTCAACTCATGTTTTTCCTCCTCCCCCCCCATCTAATCTTCTCTGAAGTAAGAAGATGTCGTCGAGTCGCAGGCAACATCTGAAGGTAAGGAGGAGGACTAGACGCACAACAACGCGTCATAATATCCCGTTAGGACTGAGTCCACATGAACATTTTTTTTTTTTTTTTTTAAGGATTCTAGATTTTATATATCAATTATCAAATGTAAAAAAAAATAGAATTCAAGATTTCAAAACATAAATACATAAATAAAACATAAATACATGTTTTCCTCTTTTCCTCTTTAATCCAAATAGTCAAATTATTGACAAAATGTCCATGTAAACAACTACATTTCTGATCAACTGGCTAACCATTGTGTCTGGGTACACGAACCCCCTGTGTCATTACCCCCAGAGCTTGATGCTCCAGATTGCCCAGGGGTTCATAGAGGCTGAGGCCATCCAGGCAGAGGAGGACAAAAACAGCTACATGGATGAGAATGTCCCTCCTTCTCCGTCCCTGAATCCATGCAGGAACTCCAGGTATGAAGAGCGGTAGCTGTTGACCAACCTATGGAGAGCTACTGTGTGTGCAGGTTTTTGCTCCAGACCCACTACAACATAACTGATTCAGCAGCTGACGAGCTCCATCAGGGGTGTTAAAGTAAGGGTGGAACAAAATCAAGCTGGATTGTAGCTTTCCAGGATATTCAGTTATATCATTTATATAATTTCACAAATATGTCCTATTTTCTTTAAATGTACTTGCTTACATTATCTCTCGCTCTCTCCTCTCTCTCTCTCTCTCTCTCTCTCTCTCGCTCTCTCGCTCTCTCCTCTCTCTCTCTCTCTCTCTCTCTCTAGGATCTGTGTAAGAAGCTCCACCAGCAGATTGATGCAGTGGATGAACAGAGATATGACACGCAAAGCAAAGTAGCCAAGTCTGATAAGGAGGTGCAGTTACATTCCTGGACAGATGGTGATTCTTCAGTATAAAGGGGGAATTTCACTGACGAGCATCTCTCTCTCTCTCTCTCTCTCTCTCTCTCTCTCTCTCTCTCTCTCTCTCTCTCTCTCTCTCTCTCTCTCTCTCTCTCTCTCTCTCTCTCTCTCTCTCTCTCTCTCTCTCTCTCTCTCTCTCTCTCTCTCTCTCTCTCTCTCTCTCTCTCTCTCTCTCTCTCTCTCTCTCTCTCTGTCTCTCTCTCTCTCTGTCTCTCTCTCTCTCTCTCTCTCTCTCTCTCTCTCTCTCTCTCTCTCTCTCTCTCTCTCTCTCTCTCTCTCTCTCTCTCTCTCTCTCTCTCTGTCTCTCTGTCTCTCTCTGTCTCTGTCTCTGTCTCTCTCTGTTCAGATTGAGGATCTGAAGATAAAACTACAAGACCTGAAGGGCAAGTTCAAGAAGCCCGTCCTGAAGAAAGTCCGCATGTCTGCTGATGCTATGCTCCAGGCTCTGCTGGGCTCCAAACACAAGGTGTCCATGGACCTGAGGGCCAACCTGAAGCAAGTCAAGAAGGAGGTCAAGGAGGAGGTAGGGTTGCTTCTATTTTACTGAGTAGGGTTGGAATGTGTCCAAGAGGCCCTATGCTAGACAGACTGCCTTACACAATTTTGAATATCAGGGTTCCCAACCACCTTATAACCTCATTCAAACTCCTCTCCTCTCCTCTCCTCTCCTCTCCTCTCCTCTCCTCTCCTCTCCTCTCCTCTCCTCTCCTCTCCTCTCCTCCTCTCCTCTCCTCTCCTCTCCTCTCCTCTCTCCTCTCCTCTCCTCTCCTCTCCTCTCCTCTCCTCTTCCTCTTCCTCTTCCTCTTCCTCTCCCTTCTCTAACTCCACAGGTGAAAGATGCAGCTGACTGGCGTAAGAACATAGAGGACAAGGCTGGCATGGACGGTAGAAAGAAGATGTTTGAGTCTGACCCTTAAGACCCTTTAACAAGACCCCTAATATGTGTATTTGTGTTCATATGTCTCATCTGATAACATCCTTCATTTTAATCTACATTCTCCTCCTGTCATTTGTATTTACACTGCTCTGTCTAATAAAAGAAAATACTTCAATATATATTTTTTTTTTTTTTTATAATGGGGGAAATGGACAAATTGTAAAATGTAAGCATGCGTGACTGTGAGTCAGTGGAGGCTCCTCAGAGGAGGAAGTGAAGGACCATCCTCCTCGGTCAATTTCATAAAAATAAAATAGCGAAACATTAAAAAAGTTATCCTTTGTAGATAAAACTATACTAAATATATTCACTATTATATTCAATTTCATAAATTCACGTCACCAAATAATTGATTAAAACACATTGTTTGCATTGAAGTTCTACAGTAGCCTCAGCAGCGCTCTGAAGGGTAGCACCATGGTGTAGCCGGAGGACAGCTAGCTTCCATCCTCCTCTGGGTACATTGACTTCAATACAAAACCTCGGAGGCTCACGGTTCTCACCCCCTTCCATAGACTTACACAGCAATTATGACAACTTCCACAGAAAGTCCTCCAACCTATCAGAGCTCTTGCAGATTGAACTGACATGTTGTCCACCCAATCAAAGGATCAGAGAATGAATCTAGTACTGAAAGCATAAGCTACAGCTCGTTAGCACTGTAGTACATCAAATCTAGTGAGTAGTTGACTCAAAGATAGAGCAAGACAATAGTTGAACAGTTATGAACTAATTGATTTCTTCAAAAATCAAGGAGGAGCAAGAGAGAGAGAGAGAGAGAGAGATAGATATATTTCTTATTTTATTTAACTTTCAGTTACTTAGCTAGCGAATGCAGCTAGCTAGTTTAGCCTACTCAAATCCTGCTCAAACAGAGAAGGATGCTATGTTACTTGGCTGGCTATGGCTATCCAACAACGGAACTCTTCCAAGTCAAGGTTAGCGTTTGGTTTGATTCATTTATTGTCACCGTGGCCTGCCAGTGTAAGTGCTAAACTGCTTGCTGCTAACTGTATACTGTACTGCATGATTGTAGCGGGTTTACTAAAGTGTTAGCTTCTAGAAGCTATGTTGTTGACTTGACGTTAGCTAATATGGTGATAAGGATTTAGGCTGTGTGTAGCTGTTAGCGGTTATGATATGAAGGTTTGGCTTGGAAAGGTTTTTTCGTCTGGTCACAGACAGCTGACGTGTTGTGCACTGAAGGCTACAAGTAAAGGGAAAGGTGAGACGAGGAGAGTACGTAGATGCCAGAAGGAATTATACAACAATCTGGCTGCTATGAAAAGTGTGTGCCTTTTACTGAGGAGTGGCTTCTGTCTGGCCCAACCATAAAGGCCTGATTGGTGGAGTTCTGCAGAGATGGTTGTCCTTCTGGAAGGTTCTCCCATCTCCACAGAGGAACTCTGGAGCTCTGTCAGAGTGACCATCGGGATCCTGGTCACCTCCCTGACCAAGGCCCTTCTCCTCCGATTGTTCAGTTTGGCAGTGAGGCCAGCTCTAGGAAGAGTCTTGGTGGTCCCAAACTTCTTCCATATAAGAATGATGGAGACCACTGTGTTCTTGGGAATCTTCAATGCTGCAGAAATGTTTTGGTTCCCTTTCCCAGATCTGTGCCTCGATACAATCCTGTCTCGGAGCTCTACAGACAATTCCTTCGACATCATGGCTTGATTCTTTGTTCTGACATGCACTGTCAACTGTGGGACCTTATATAGACAGCTGTGTGACTTTCCCAAATCATGTCCAATCAATTGAATTTACCACAGGTGGACTCCAATAAAGTTGTAGAAACATCACAAGGATGATCAATGGAAACAGGATGCACCTAAGGTAAATGTTGAGTCTGATAGCAAAGGGTCTGAATACTTATGTTAATAAGGTATTTCAGTTTTTTGTTATCAATACATTTGCAAGTTTTTTTTTTTCTTCACTTTGTCATTATGGGGTATTGTGATGTCATTATGGGGTATTGTGATGTCATTATGGGTTATTGTGATGTCATTATGGGGTATTATGATGTCATTATGGGGTATTGTGTGTATATTGATAAGGATGTTGTATTTATTTAATCCATTTTAGAATAAGGCTGTAACTCAACAAAATGTGGAAAAAGTTGAGGGGTCTGAATACTTTCCCAACAAACTGTATATTATAGTAAAAGAAAACTACAAAAATTAAAAACATTTTAATAAATTCATGGGGCCAAATTATGATGTAATTATGACATTGTAGGTTTCCGTAATATAAATAACCCATAATCCATTGTGCTTTTCCTCCACTAGATGGTATAACGCAACACACACACACACACACACACACACACACACACACACACACACACACACACACACACACACACACACACACACACACACACACACACACACACACACACACACAAACAGACACAGACTGGGGGATTCTTCTGAGACACTGGGGGATACCTCTGAGACCCTGGGGGTTCCTCTGAGACACTGGGGGTTCCTCTGAGACACTGGGGGTTCCTCTGAGACACTGGGGGATTCCTCTGAGACACTGGGGGGATTCCTCTGAGACACTGGGGGATTCCTCTGAGACACTGGGGGGGGTTCCTCTGAGACACCGGGGGGTCCTCTAAGAGACTGGGGGGGTTCCTCTGAGACACTGGGGGATACCTCTGAGACCCTGGGGCGGTTCCTCTGAGACACTGGGAGGGGGGGGTACTCTGAGACACTGGGGGGGGGGATTCCTCTAAGACACTGGGGGGATTCCTCTGAGACCCTGGGGGTTCTTCTGAGACACTGGGAGGGGGGTACTCTGAGACACTGGGGGAGTCCTCTGAGACACTGGGGGATTCCTCTGAGACACTGGGGGGATTCCTCTAAGACACTGGGGGATTCCTCTAAGACACTGGGGCGATTCCTCTGAGACCCTGGGGGTTTCTCTGAGACACTGGGGGTTCCTTCACAGCTATCTTTGGGAGTGATGGGTGATGGACTTCCAGAGGGGCACAGTGGTACTCCCTACGGCCATTTTGTTTTTTTAGAAGATTCCAATGTTAGGAATAATGTTACGGATTTGGAATTATATAACGGAATTGTGTTCAGAATATGACTTGACTAGTGGCTACATATGACCAGGTCATGTTGGGGTCAGAATGGGGCGTGTCTAGTGGCTACATATGACCAGGTCGGGGTTGGGGTCAGAATAGGGCGTTTCTAGTGGCTATATATGTCCAGGTCATAGTTGATGGTACATGTCTAGTGGTTTGGGGCTCATGCTTCGGGCTTGTTTCACAAATCTGTAAAGTTGTACAACTGAGCTCATGTTGAACGATTGATTGATTGAATGAAAATTCACAGTTCCATTATCATTTCACAGAATGACTGGAGATAAATTGCTGATTGGCTTCTGCTCTCCACATGATATATATTCTAACATTATTTACAAACATATTCAAGGGTTTCCGCAGGTTACATTTACCTGAAGCTGTAATGCTGCGGATCACAGCCCACACCCGTGTCCTGATCTGTTCAACCCTTCACCACTAGAGGGCGTATGTGTGTGTTCATCTACAGTCTCCTTTCAGTTCAACACATAACAGCCAGGTCCTGATCTGTTCAACCCTTCACCACTAGAGGGCGTATGTGTGTGTTCTTCATCTACAGTCTCCTTTCAGTTCAACACATAACAGCCAGGTCCTGATCTGTTCAACCCTTCACCACTAGAGGGCGTATGTATGTGTTCATCTACAGTCTCCTTTCAGTTCAACACATAACAGCCAGGTCCTGGGCGTGTGAGGTTTAGTGAGGTGATTCTGATCACTGCATGTGTATGTGTGTTGACATAACAGGACTCAGACAGATCCTCTCCCTTCCTGGATATTAACCTATGAGAAGGGGAGTATGATATCAGATGACCTGTGTTTTGGACCAGTTCCTATTTACCTTAGTCATGGGAAAATGTGTCAAAACGGTCTGTTTTGACTAGTGTCGTGAACTTTGACCTCCCTCCGTAGGAATCTAAAAGCAATCAACCCTCCCAGTCAGATTATTATCATGAACTGTCTCTATGGGTTAAAATTCAATAAAACAATTTACTTTTGAGCTGAGCAGAATGAGTGATTCTTAAGCATCTCCCAGGCGACATCTTGAGGAGGGGTTATCTAGATGAACTTGTCAACTTTACGTGAGGAGGAAAGAGGAGGACGCTCTAGAGGCTCCTCACGGGAATCTAATGACTCTTCGTCTAGAGTAGAGAAGTGAAGGAGGAAGGAGGAGGACGCTCTAGAGGCTCCTCACTGGAATCTAATGACTCTTCGTCTAGAGTAGAGAAGTGAAGGAGGAAGAAGGAAGACGCTCTAGAGGCTCCTCACTGGAATCTAATGACTCTTCGTCTAGAGTAGAGAAGTGAAGGAGGAAGGAGGAGGACGCTCTAGAGGCTCCTCACTGGAATCTAATGACTCTTCGTCTAGAGTAGAGAAGTGAAGGAGGAAGGAGGAGGACGCTCTAGAGGCTCCTCACTGGAATCTAATGACTCTTTGTTTAGAGTAGAGAAGTGAAGGAGGAAAGAGGAGGACGCTCTAGAGGCTCCTCACGGGAATCTAATGACTCTTCGTCTAGAGTAGAGAAGTGGAGGAAGAAGGAAGACGCTCTAGAGGCTCCTCACGGAATCTAATGACTCTTCGTCTAGAGTAGAGAAGTGAAGGAGGAAGAAGGAAGACGCTCTAGAGGCTCCTCACGGAATCTAATGACTCTTCGTCTAGAGTAGAGAAGTGAAGGAGGAAGAAGGAAGACGCTCTAGAGGCTCCTCACGGAATCTAATGACTCTTTGTCTAGAGTAGAGAAGTGAAGGAGGAAGGAGGAACACGGTGGTGGCAGTGTGGTGTCTCTCTGTTCAAACCATTTAAAGAAGCACTCTACCAAATGAGAGAGATAGAGGGAGAGAGAGAGAGAGAGAGAGAGAGAGAGAGAGAGAGAGAGAGAGAGAGAGAGAGAGAGAGAGAGAGAGAGAGAGAGAGAGAGAGAGAGAGAGAGAGAGAGAGAGAGAGAGAGAGAGAGAGAGAGAGAGAGAGAGAGAGAGAGAGAGAGAGAGAGAGAGAGAGGGAGAGGGAGAGAGGGAGGGAGAGAGAGAGGGAGAGACAGAGACAGAGACAGAGACAGAGACAGAGAGAGAGAGAGAGAGAGAGAGAGAGAGAGAGAGAGAGAGAGAGAGAGAGAGAGAGAGAGAGAGAGAGAGAGAGAGAGAGAGGGAGAGAGAGAGAGAGAGGGAGAGGGAGAGGGAGAGACAGAGACAGAGACAGAGACAGAGACAGAGACAGAGACAGAGGGAGAGGGAGAGGGAGAGACAGAGGGAGAAGCAGAGACAGAGACAAAGACAGAGACAGAGACAGAGACAGAGACAGAGACAGAGACAGAGACAGAGAGAGAGAGAGAGAGAGAGAGAGAGAGAGAGAGAGAGAGAGAGAGAGAGAGAGAGAGAGAGAGAGAGAGAGAGAGAGAGAGAGAGAGAGAGAGAGAGAGAGAGAGAGAGAGAGAGAGAGAGAGAGAGAGAGAGAGAGAGAGAGAGAGAGAGAGAGAGAGAGAGAGAGAGAGAGAGAGAGAGAAAGAAAATGCTCAATGGAATTCAGTGGTGGAAAAAGCACCCCAATGTCATACTTCAGTAAAAGTAAAGATACCTTAATAGAAAATGACTCAAGTAAAAGTGAGAGTCACCCAGTAAAAGTCTAAAAGTATTTTGCTTACATATACATAAGTATCAAAAGTACATTTAATTGCAAAAAAATATACTTAAGAATCAAAAGTAAAAGTAAAAGAATAAATCATTTAAAATTCCTTATATGAACCTATTTAATCCCATCAGTCACAATAGTGACCGTAAAAACAACATTTCCAGTTATAAGGCTCTAAACATGTTACTGAATGATGTATCAATGTATTTCCAGTTATAAGGCTCTAAACATGTTACTGAATGACGTATCAATGTATTTCCAGTTATAAGGCTCTAAACATGTTACTGAATGATGTATCAATGTATTTCCAGTTATAAGGCTCTAAACATGTTACTGAATGATGTATCAATGTATTTCCAGTTATAAGGCTCTATGTTACTGAATGACATATCAATGTATTTCCAGTTATAAGGCTCTAAACATGTTACTGAATGACGTATCAATGTATTTCCAGTTATAAGGCTCTAAACATGTTACTGAATGACGTATCAATGTATTTCCAGTTATAAGGCTCTAAACATGTTACTGAATGACGTGTCAATGTATTTCCAGTTATAAGGCTCTAAACATGTTACTGAAGGACGTGTCAATGTATTTCCAGTTATAAGGCTCTAAACATGTTACTGAATGATGTATCAATGTATTTCCAGTTATAAGGCTCTAAACATGTTACTGAAGGACGTGTCAATTTATTTCCAGTTATAAGGCTCTAAACATGTTACTGAAGGACGTGTCAATGTATTTCCAGTTATAAGGCTCTAAACATGTTACTGAAGGACGTGTCAATGTATTTCCAGTTATAAGGCTCTAAACATGTTACTGAATGACGTGTCAATGTATTTCCAGTTATAAGGCTCTATGTTACTGAATGATGTATCAATGTATTTCCAGTTATAAGGCTCTAAACATGTTACTGAATGACATATCAATGTATTTCCAGTTATAAGGCTCTAAACATGTTACTGAATGACGTATCAATGTATTTCCAGTTATAAGGCTCTAAACATGTTACTGAATGACATATCAATGTATTTCCAGTTATAAGGCTCTAAACATGTTACTGAATGACGTGTCAATGTATTTCCAGTTATAAGGCTCTAAACATGTTACAGAATGACATATCAATGTATTTCCAGTTATAAGGCTCTAAACATGTTACTGAATGACGTATCAATGTATTTCCAGTTATAAGGCTCTAAACATGTTACTGAATGACATATCAATGTATTTCCAGTTATAAGGCTCTAAACATGTTACTGAATGACATATCAATGTATTTCCAGTTATAAGGCTCTAAACATGTTACTGAATGACATATCAATGTATTTCCAGTTATAAGGCTCTAAACATGTTACTGAATGATGTATCAATGTATTTCCAGTTATAAGGCTCTATGTTACTGAAGGACGTGTAAATGTATTTCCAGCAAATATTGAAATAATAAAAAGATCTCAATGAAATATGTGCAGTGTCACATGTTTCCTGTAAATTGTCACATGACCAGAGCTGTTTACTTCCTGGTTGCACCATGAGAAGATGATGCTCCCCAAAAAAACTCCCTAAAAACAAAAGGTTAGTAAATGTATGTTACTTTAATTTATCCGTTATTTTACCAGGTAAAGTTGACTGAGAACACGTTCTCATTTACAGCAACGACCTGGGGAATAGTTACAGGGGAGTGGAGGAGGGGGGGATGAATGAGCCAATTGTAAACTGGGGATTATATTAGGTGACCGTGATGGTTTGAGGGCCAGATTGGGAATTTAGTATAAAGATAGGACAAAGATCTTTGTTACACATAATCTTTAAGGTGTGTCGTATTGATATATGCATTTGTAATAATAATAAATAATAATATATATATTATTATTATTATTATTATTATTATTATTATATTATTATTTGTAATGACTCAACTTCGTTCAGTGTGGTCGTAGAATGAGTAAACATGTTGAAGGCAACAATAGTGACCGGGGGATTAACACAGTGCATCGAGGTATACACATAGTTATACACATACATAGTTATTGTTTGACCTAACTTTCTACTCTGTTCTTTCTTTTAGTTTCACTTCCAGTCAAGTTCTAGATATGTTGTTATCTAGGTGACCGTCACGACGAGGCGTGCGACATTGCGGTTCTCTCTCTCAAAATGAGGAAGATGCTGTCCTCAGTGATAGTGATAGTGATGGGTCAAAGACTATGATGGGGAGACAGGCCATTGGCCAGCCAGGCGGGTTGAATGCGTATGCTGAACCTATCACAAACAGATCATGACAGGGACACCGTTATCAGTGATGTTGCCCATGCTGTTATATAGACCATGCTGCTATATAGACCATGCTGTTATATAGACCATGCTGTTATATAGACCATGCTGTTATATAGACCATGCTGTTATATAGACCATGCTGCTATATAGACCATGCTGTTATATAGACCATGCTGTTATATAGACCATGCTGTTATATAGACCATGCTGCTATATAGACCATGCTGCTATATAGACCATGATGCTATATAGACCATGCTGCTATATAGACCATGCTGTTATATAGACCATGCTGCTATATAGACCATGCTGTTATATAGACCATGCTGTTATATAGACCATGCTGTTATATAGACCATGCTGTTATATAGACCATGCTGTTATATAGACCATGCTGCTATATAGACCATGCTGTTATATAGACCATGCTGTTATATAGACCATGCTGTTATATAGACCATGCTGTTATATAGACCATGCTGTTATATAGACCATGCTGTTATATAGACCATGCTGTTATATAGACCATGCTGTTATATAGACCATGCTGCTATATAGACCATGCTGTTATATAGACCATGCTGTTATATAGACCATGCTGCTATATAGACCATGCTGTTATATAGACCATGCTGCTATATAGACCATGCTGTAATATAGACCATGCTGTTATATAGACCATGCTGTTATATAGACCATGCTGTTATATAGACCATGCTGTTATATAGACCATGCTGTTATATAGACCATGCTGTTATATAGACCATGCTGTTATATAGACCATGCTGCTATATAGACCATGCTGTTATATAGACCATGCTGTTATATAGACCATGCTGTTATATAGACCATGCTGTTATATAGACCATGCTGTTATATAGACCATGCTGCTATATAGACCATGCTGTAATATAGACCATGCTGTTATATAGACCATGCTGTTATATAGACCATGCTGTTATATAGACCATGCTGTTATATAGACCATGCTGTTATATAGACCATGCTGTTATATAGACCATGCTGCTATATAGACCATGCTGTTATATAGACCATGCTGTTATATAGACCATGCTGTTATATAGACCATGCTGTTATATAGACCATGCTGTTATATAGACCATGCTGCTATATAGACCATGCTGTTATATAGACCATGCTGTTATATAGACCATGCTGTTATATAGACCATGCTGTTATATAGACCATGCTGTTATATAGACCATGCTGTTATATAGACCATGCTGTTATATAGACCATGATGTTATATAGACCATGATGTTATATAGACCATGCTGTTATATAGACCATGCTGCTATATAGACCATGCTGCTATATAGACCATGCTGTTATATAGACCATGCTGTTATATAGACCATGCTGTTATATAGACCATGCTGTTATATAGACCATGCTGTTATATAGACCATGATGCTATATAGACCATGCTGTTATATAGACCATGCTGCTATATAGACCATGCTGTTATATAGACCATGCTGTTATATAGACCATGCTGTTATATAGACCATGCTGTTATATAGACCATGCTGTTATATAGACCATGCTGTTATATAGACCATGCTGCTATATAGACCATGCTGTTATATAGACCATGCTGTTATATAGACCATGCTGTTATATAGACCATGCTGCTATATAGACCATGCTGTTATATAGACCATGCTGTTATATAGACCATGCTGTTATATAGACCATGCTGTTATATAGACCATGCTGTTATATAGACCATGCTGCTATATAGACCATGCTGCTATATAGACCATGCTGTTATATAGACCATGCTGTTATATAGACCATGCTGTTATATAGACCATGCTGCTATATAGACCATGCTGTTATATAGACCATGCTGCTATATAGACCATGCTGTTATATAGACCATGCTGTTATATAGACCATGCTGTTATATAGACCATGCTGTTATATAGACCATGCTGTTATATAGACCATGCTGTTATATAGACCATGATGCTATATAGACCATGCTGTTATATAGACCATGCTGTTATATAGACCATGCTGTTATATAGACCATGCTGCTATATAGACCATGCTGTGAATCCACACCAGGGCTGAGAGACAGACAGTGTTGTAGCCAATGTTATACTGTATGACGAGAGGACCTGATTGAAAACACATGTGGTACACAAATGCAGTAGGTGAGAGCCAACGTTGTTCTCAGTTAAATTGTTGCCTCAAACGTTACGTCCACACTGGGTCTAGGAAATAACTGCAGTAGGTGTGTGAATTACCTCATGCTTCCATTCATGACTCAAAAGATTATTGTTTCTCAACGAGACCTGGGCTCAAATATTATCTGAAATATTTTAGTGCATTTTATAGTTTTCTCTCGCTTTCCTAAAATGGCCTACAGTTTTGGAACTATTCTATTGCTCCATTAAGCCTAGGCTCAGATACATTATTTAAAATGGTATTTCAACCCAGGTCCAGACGAGTATCTCTGGTTCAGTCAGGTGTGATATCTCCAGTCCAGGAGAGTGTCTCTGGTTCAGTCAGGTGTGATATCTCCAGTCCAGGAGAGTGTCTCTGGTTCAGTCAGGTGTGATATCTCCAGTCCAGGAGAGTATCTCTGGTTCAGTCAGGTGTGATATCTCCAGTCCAGGAGAGTATCTCTGGTTCAGTCAGGTGTGATATCTCCAGTCCAGGAGAGTATCTCTGGTTCAGTCAGGTGTGATATCTCCAGTCCAGGAGAGTATCTCTGGTTCAGTCAGGTGTGATATCTCCAGTCCAGGAGAGTATCTCTGGTTCAGTCAGGTGTGATATCTCCAGTCCAGGAGAGTGTCTCTGGTTCAGTCAGGTGTGATATCTCCAGTCCAGGAGAGTATCTCTGGTTCAGTCAGGTGTGATATCTCCAGTCCAGGAGAGTATCTCTGGTTCAGTCAGGTGTGATATCTCCAGTCCAGGAGAGTATCTCTGGTTCAGTCAGGTGTGATATCTCCAGTCCAGGAGAGTATCTCTGGTTCAGTCAGCTGTGATATCTCCAGTCCAGGAGAGTATCTCTGGTTCAGTCAGGTGTGATATCTCCAGTCCAGGAGAGTATCTCTGGTTCAGTCAGGTGTGGTATCTCCAGTCCAGGAGAGTATCTCTGGTTCAGTCAGGTGTGATATCTCCAGTCCAGGAGAGTATCTCTGGTTCAGTCAGGTGTGATATCTCCAGTCCAGGAGAGTATCTCTGGTTCAGTCAGGTGTGATATCTCCAGTCCAGGAGAGTATCTCTGGTTCAGTCAGGTGTGATATCTCCAGTCCAGGAGAGTATCTCTGGTTCAGTCAGGTGTGATATCTCCAGTCCAGGAGAGTATCTCTGGTTCAGTCAGGTGTGATATCTCCAGTCCAGGAGAGTATCTCTGGTTCAGTCAGGTGTGGTATCTCCAGTCCAGGAGAGTATCTCTGGTTCAGTCAGGTGTGATATCTCCAGTCCAGGAGAGTATCTCTGGTTCAGTCAGCTGTGATATCTCCAGTCCAGGAGAGTATCTCTGGTTCAGTCAGGTGTGATATCTCCAGTCCAGGAGAGTATCTCTGGTTCAGTCAGGTGTGATATCTCCAGTCCAGGAGAGTATCTCTGGTTCAGTCAGGTGTGATATCTCCAGTCCAGGAGAGTATCTCTGGTTCAGTCAGGTGTGATATCTCCAGTCCAGGAGAGTATCTCTGGTTCAGTCAGGTGTGATATCTCCAGTCCAGGAGAGTATCTCTGGTTCAGTCAGGTGTGATATCTCCAGTCCAGGAGAGTATCTCTGGTTCAGTCAGGTGTGATATCTCCAGTCCAGGAGAGTATCTCTGGTTCAGTCAGGTATGGTATCTCCAGTCCAGGAGAGTGTCTCTGGTTCAGTCAGCTGTGGCCATGATGTTACGTTACACACTGTCATTGTTTCTCTCCAAATGTCAAGGACAGACAAAGTGTTTC
The DNA here is from genome assembly GCF_021184085.1 of Oncorhynchus gorbuscha. Lineage (NCBI taxonomy): Eukaryota > Metazoa > Chordata > Actinopteri > Salmoniformes > Salmonidae > Oncorhynchus > Oncorhynchus gorbuscha. The sequence continues at coordinate 41,967 of NW_025745771.1, read as the reverse complement.
TAACAGGGAGGATTTTGGAGAAGACAAACGGATACAACAAGATTAATGTGCTCCTCAGCTGTGTCTGCGTCTTGTTCGATAGGACAGATTAAAAGTGTCCCGTTTCAGTTCGGGGCAGCTGCCAAATCATTACACGGCTCGTGCAGAAATCTTCACGGAGAGAGAACAGCTGATTGGGCTTATCTGGAATGACATGTACAGTGAGCACATCGTATACTATACACACGCTGGGTAACCCCAACAGCTAAATTCACCCAAACTAGTCAAATTCATACACACGCTGGGTAACCCCAACAGCTAAATTCACCCAAACTAGTCAAATTCATACACACGCTGAGTAACCCCAACAGCTAAATTCACCCAAACTAGTCAAATTCATACACACGCTGGGTAACCCCAACAGCTAAATTCACCCAAACTAGTCAAATTCATACACACGCTGGGTAACCCCAACAGCTAAATTCACCCAAACTAGTCAAATTCATACACACGCTGAGTAACCCCAACAGCTAAATTCACCCAAACTAGTCAAATTCATACACTCGCTGGGTAACCCCAACAGCTAAATTCACCCAAACTAGTCAAATTCATACACACGCTGAGTAACCCCAACAGCTAAATTCACCCAAACTAGTCAAATTCATACACACGCTGGGTAACCCCAACAGCTAAATTCACCCAAACTAGTCAAATTCATACACACGCTGGGTAACCCCAACAGCTAAATTCACCCAAACTAGTCAAATTCATACACACGCTGAGTACCCCCAACAGCTAAATTCACCCAAACTAGTCAAATTCATACACACGCTGGGTAACCCCAACAGCTAAATTCACCCAAACTAGTCAAATTCATACACACGCTGGGTAACCCCAACAGCTACATTCACCCAAACTAGTCAAATTCATACACACGCTGGGTAACCCCAACAGCTAAATTCACCCAAACTAGTCAAATTCACCAGAAACATCCCCTTCTTGAAACAGAATAAGAGCTGTATTGGTTAAATACAACATGAAATTAGACAACTTCAGACCCTCCCTGGTTTCAATGTAATGGTCCCTCCTCCTTTCACCAGACATGTCTGACGTCAGTGTTTGACCTTAAAGCCGAGGCTCCATGTCTGCCTCCCTGTCGCCCTATGTAGTGCACTACATTTACATAGGGCTCTATAGGGAGTAGGGGGCCAGGCAAATACCCAAAGGGCTCCATAGGGAGCAGGGGGCCAGGAAAATACCCAAAGGGCTCCATAGGGAGTAGGGGGCCATTTGAGAGGCAAAACCATTTATCTGTAATTTCTATGCCCTGTGAGTTTTACTCTGTTTTCCACCAGAACTGCTTTACAAGGGGACCTGGCAACATGGAAGGCTGATGGGGGGGGGGGGGGGGGTACCAAGCAACGTAGGGTACTGGGAGATTATTTTGTCCAACCAGTGTGTGTATCCAACCATGTGTGTGTAAGTGAGTGCGTGTGTGTGTGATTTCTTTGTTCAACAGAAGTCTTACATGTGATCATTAAAGAATTAGCCTGCATCTGTGGGCGTGCGTGCTTTGTCATGTTGCCGTGGTAACGTTTTTTTGGTGGAGTGTTTGTGAGTTTGTGGGTCCCGTGAGGGGCTGAAGAGAGAGGGGTGGATCGCTCATGAGGGAGTGTGTGTGTGTGCATGTGTCAGTGGTAGGGAGTGTTTTGGGCATTACTCTTCTCCCTGTCTGGATGGAGAAACACAGAATAAGAGAAAGGAAGGAGACAGAGGATGATGAAGGGTAACATGAGGAGGATGAAGGGTAATAGGAGGAGGATGAAGGGGAACATGAGGAGGAGGAAGGGTAATAGGAGGAGGATGAAGGGGAACATGAGGAGGAGGAAGGTAACATGAGGAGGATGAAGGGGAACATGAGGAGGAGGAAGGTAACATGATGAGGAGGAAGGTAATAGGATGAGGATGAAGGGTAATAGGATGAGGATGAAGGGGCACATGAGGAGGAGGAAGGGTAATAGGAGGAGGATGAAGGGTAATAGGAGGAGGAAGGGTAATAGGAGGAGGATGAAGGGGAACATGAGGAGGAGGAAGGGTGATAGGAGGAGGATGAAGGGTAATAGGAGGAGGAAGGGTAATAGGAGGAGGATGAAGGGGAACATGAGGAGGAGGAAGGGTAATAGGAGGAGGATGAAGGGGAACATGAGGAGGAGGAAGGGTGATAGGAGGAGGATGAAGGGTAATAGGAGGAGGAAGGGTAATAGGAGGAGGATGAAGGGGAACATGAGGAGGAGGAAGGGTAATAGGAGGAGGATGAAGGGTAATAGGAGGAGGAAGGGTAATAGGAGGAGGATGAAGGGGAACATGAGGAGGAGGAAGGTAACATGAGGAGGAGGAAGGGTAATAGGATGAGGATGAAGGGGCCATGAGGAGGAGGAAGGGTAATAGGATGAGGATGAAGGGTAATAGGAGGAGGAAGGGTAATAGGAGGAGGATGAAGGGGAACATGAGGAGGAGGAAGGTAACATGAGGAGGATGAAGGGGAACATGAGGAGGAGGAAGGTAACATGATGAGGATGAAGGGAAAAGGAGGCGGATGAGGGGAACATGAGGAGACACCACTCATAACCATGAGTTTCTCATAGGAACATTTAGTCATTTAATACAGCTATTTAGTGTGTTGGACAATGTCCCCCATAGCTCTCTCTTTAGAGCTCTCTTTAGAGCTCTCTCTTTGTCCCCCACAGCTCTCTCTTTCTCCCCCACAGCTCTCACTTTGTTCCCCCATAGTTCCCTCTTTCTCCCCACAGCTCTCTCTTGTCCCCCACAGCTCTCTCTTTGTCCCCCCACAGCTCTCTCTTTGTCCCCCCACAGCTCTCTCTTTAGAGCTCTCTGTCCCCACAGCTCTCTCTTTTTAGAGCTCTCTTTGTCCCCTACAGCTCTCTCTTTAGAGCTCTCTCTTTGTCCCCCCACAGCTCTCTTTTCTCCCCCACAGCTCTCTTTTGTCCACCCACAGCTCTCTCTTTGTCCCCCACAGCTCTCTCTTTCTCCCCCACAGCTCTCTCTTTCTCTCTTTGTCCCCCACAGCTCTCTCTTTGTCCCCCACAGCTCTCTCTTTGTCCCCCCACAGCTCTCTCTTAGTCCCCCCACAGCTCTCTCTTTGTCCCCCACAGCTCTCTCTTTGTCCCCCACAGCTCTCTATTTAGAGCTCTCTCGTGTGTGTGTGTGTGTGTGTGTGTGTGTGTGTGTGTGTGTGTGTGTGTGTGTGTGTGTGTGTGTGTGTGTGTGTGTGTGTGTGTGTGTGTGTGTGTGTGTGTGTGTGTGTGTGTGTGTGCGTGTGTGTTTAACATGTTCTCCAATGGTTCAGTCTTTCCCTTCTGTTCCTTTGTGGAGTTCGCCTTCCCAACTCACCCTGTGTGTGATGCCAAGAAAAGTGAGAAGTGTGTGTGTGCGTGTGTGTGTGCGTGTGTGTGTGTGTGTGTGTGTGTGTGTGTGTGTGTGTGTGTGTGTGTGTGTGTGTGTGTGTGTGTGTGTGTGTGTGTGTGTGTGTGTGTGTGTGTGTGTGTGTGTTGTCTGGTTGGGTTTTGGTCTGCTGCTCAGCTGTTTGGCTGATTAGTTAGTAGGCCTCTAATCGAACACCATTTGGTTCAGAGACAATAGGACCTTTGTTTGATTGAACATTTGGTGAAAACACGTTATTATTGTCGATCTCTTCCGATATAACGTTATAATTTTAGAGGCAGAGGGTCCTGCGCTACCCACTGAAACAAGGTATATCATTAATATCACATGAAGGAACTCAACCATCTGTTCCAGCAACAATACGTTGAACATGAGGTTCAGAACCCCCTGGAGTCAGTCGACGCACCGGTGCCTCAATCTGAAACCCCCTGGAGTCAGTCGACGCACCGGTGCCTCAATCTGAAACCCCCTGGAGTCAGTCGACGCACCGGTGCCTCAATCTGAAACCCCCTGGAGTCAGTCGACGCACCGGTGCCTCAATCTGAAACCCCCTGGAGTCAGTCGACGCACCGGTGCCTCAATCTGAAACCCCTGAGTCAGTCGACGCACCAGTGCCTCAATCTGAAACCCCCTGGAGTCAGTCGACGCACCGGTGCATCAATCTGAGTCACAGAAATAAAAACAATCCTCATCAGAAATCTGGATGTGGATGTGTCTCGATCCACCGCATCCGGCAGTGTCACACTTCCACATCTGAGGGTGAAAGGTGAAAGGTGACAGAGTATCACTGTCTATATGGACGATAACCAGACTTAGTCAGTCTCAGTATCACTGTCTATAAGGATGATAACCAGACTGGATGATAACCAGACTGGTTGATAACCAGACTGAATGATAACCAGACTGGATGATAACAGGACTGGATGATAACCAGACTGGATGATAACCAGACTGGATGATAACAGGACTGGATGATAACCAGACTGGATGATAACAGGACTGGATGATAACCAGACTGGATGATAA
>NW_025745771.1:15000-32500 GCF_021184085.1 Oncorhynchus gorbuscha | reverse complement strand
CTGCCAGGTGTTGGTGTGTGTGTTAGTTGGTGTTTCTGCCAGGTGTTGGTGTGTGTTAGTTGCTGTTTCTGCCAGGTGTTGGTGTGTGTGTTAGTTGGTGTTTCTGCCAGATGTTGTGTGTGTTAGTTGGTGTTTCTGCCAGATGTTGGTGTGTGTTAGTTGGTGTTTCTGCCAGGTCTTTGTGTGTGTGTTAGTTGGTGTTTCTGCCAGGTGTGGTGTGTGTGTTAGTTGGTGTTTCTGCCAGGTATTGCTGTGTGTGTTAGTTGGTCCTTCTGCCAGGTGTTGGTGTGTGTTAGTTGGTGTTTCTGCCAGGTGAGGTGTGTGGTAGTTGGTGTTTCTGCCAGGTGTTGGTGTGTTAGTTGGTGTTTCTGCCAGGTATGGTGTGTGGTAGTTGGTGTTTCTGCCAGGTGTTGGTGTGTGTTAGTTGGTGTTTCTGCCAGGTGTGGTGTGTGTTAGTTGGTGTTTCTGCCAGGTGTTGGTGTGTGTGTTAGTTGGTGTTTCTGCCAGGTGTTGGTGTGTGTGTTAGTTGCTGTTTCTGCCAGGTGTTGGTGTGTGTGTGTTAGTTGCTGTTTCTGCCAGGTGTTGGTGTGTGTGTTAGTTGGTGTTTCTGCCAGGTGTGGTGTGTGTTAGTTGGTGTTTCTGCCAGGTGTTGTGTGTGTTAGTTGGTGTTTCTGCCAGGTGTTGGTGTGTGTGTTAGTTGGTGTTTCTGCCAGGTGTGGTGTGTGTTAGTTGGTGTTTCTGCCAGGTGTTGGTGTGTGTGTTAGTTGGTGTTTCTGCCAGGTGTAGCTGTGTGTGTTAGTTGGTGTTTCTGCCAGATGTTGGTGTGTGTTAGTTGGTGTTTCTGCCAGGTCTTTGTGTGTGTGTTAGTTGGTGTTTCTGCCAGGTGTGGTGTGTGTGTTAGTTGGTGTTTCTGCCAGGTATTGCTGTGTGTGTTAGTTGGTCCTTCTGCCAGGTGTTGGTGTGTGTTAGTTGGTGTTTCTGCCAGGTGAGGTGTGTGGTAGTTGGTGTTTCTGCCAGGTGTTGGTGTGTTAGTTGGTGTTTCTGCCAGGTATGGTGTGTGGTAGTTGGTGTTTCTGCCAGGTGTTGGTGTGTTAGTTGGTGTTTCTGCCAGGTGTTGGTGTGTGTGTTAGTTGGTGTTTCTGCCAGGTCTATGTGTGTGTGTTAGTTGGTGTTTCTGCCAGATGTTGTGTGTGTTAGTTGGTGTTTCTGCCAGGTGTTGGTGTGTGTTAGTTGGTGTTTCTGCCAGGTGTTGTGTGTGTTAGTTGGTGTTTCTGCCAGGTGTTGGTGTGTGTGTTAGTTGGTGTTTCTGCCAGGTGTTGGTGTGTGTTAGTTGGTGTTTCTGCCAGGTGTTGGTGTGTGTGTTAGTTGGTGTTTCTGCCAGGTGTTGGTGTGTGTTAGTCCTTCTGCCAGGTATTGGTGTGTGTTGGTCCTTCTGCCAGGTGTTTGGTGTGTGTTAGTTGGTCCTTCTGCCAGGTGTTGGTGTGTTAGATGGTCCTTCTGCCGCCAGGTGTTGGTGTGTGTTAGTCCTTCTGCCAGGTCTTGGTGTGTGTTGGTCCTTCTGCCAGGTGTTTGGTGTGTGTTAGTTGGTCCTTCTGCCAGGTGTTGGTGTGTGTTAGTTGGTGTTTCTGCCAGGTGTTGGTGTGTGTGTTAGTTGGTGTTTCTGCCAGGTGTTGGTGTGTTAGTTGCTGTTTCTGCCAGGTGTTGGTGTGTGTGTTAGTTGGTGTTTCTGCCAGATGTTGTGTGTGTTAGTTGGTGTTTCTGCCAGATGTTGATGTGTGTTAGTTGGTGTTTCTGCCAGGTCTTTGTGTGTGTGTTAGTTGGTGTTTCTGCCAGGTGTGGTGTGTGTGTTAGTTGGTGTTTCTGCCAGGTATTGCTGTGTGTGTTAGTTGGTCCTTCTGCCAGGTGTTGGTGTGTGTTAGTTGGTGTTTCTGCCAGGTGAGGTGTGTGGTAGTTGGTGTTTCTGCCAGGTGTTGGTGTGTTAGTTGGTGTTTCTGCCAGGTATGGTGTGTTAGTTGGTGTTTCTGCCAGGTGTTGTGTGTGTTAGTTGGTGTTTCTGCCAGGTGTTGGTGTGTGTGTTAGTTGGTGTTTCTGCCAGGTGTGGTGTGTGTTAGTTGGTGTTTCTGCCAGGTGTTGGTGTGTGTGTTAGTTGGTGTTTCTGCCAGGTGTAGCTGTGTGTGTTAGTTGGTGTTTCTGCCAGGTGTTGGTGTGTTAGATGGTCCTTCTGCCGCCAGGTGTTGGTGTGTGTTAGTCCTTCTGCCAGGTATTGGTGTGTGTTGGTCCTTCTGCCAGGTGTTTGGTGTGTGTTAGTTGGTCCTTCTGCCAGGTGTTGGTGTGTGTTAGTTGGTGTTTCTGCCAGGTGTTGGTGTGTGTGTTAGTTGGTGTTTCTGCCAGGTGTTGGTGTGTGTTAGTTGCTGTTTCTGCCAGGTGTTGGTGTGTGTTTAGTTGGTGTTTCTGCCAGATGTTGTGTGTGTTAGTTGGTGTTTCTGCCAGATGTTGGTGTGTGTTAGTTGGTGTTTCTGCCAGGTCTTTGTGTGTGTGTTAGTTGGTGTTTCTGCCAGGTGTGGTGTGTGTGTTAGTTGGTGTTTCTGCCAGGTATTGCTGTGTGTGTTAGTTGGTCCTTCTGCCAGGTGTTGGTGTGTGTTAGTTGGTGTTTCTGCCAGGTGAGGTGTGTGGTAGTTGGTGTTTCTGCCAGGTGTTGGTGTGTTAGTTGGTGTTTCTGCCAGGTATGGTGTGTGGTAGTTGGTGTTTCTGCCAGGTGTTGGTGTGTGTTAGTTGGTGTTTCTGCCAGGTGTTGGTGTGTGTGTTAGTTGGTGTTTCTGCCAGGTCTATGTGTGTGTGTTAGTTGGTGTTTCTGCCAGATGTTGTGTGTGTTAGTTGGTGTTTCTGCCAGGTGTTGGTGTGTGTTAGTTGGTGTTTCTGCCAGGTGTTGGTGTGTGTGTTAGTTGGTGTTTCTGCCAGGTGTTGGTGTGTGTTAGTTGGTGTTTCTGCCAGGTGTTGGTGTGTGTGTTAGTTGGTGTTTCTGCCAGGTGTTGGTGTGTGTTAGTCCTTCTGCCAGGTATTGGTGTGTGTTGGTCCTTCTGCCAGGTGTTTGGTGTGTGTTAGTTGGTCCTTCTGCCAGGTGTTGGTGTGTTAGATGGTCCTTCTGCCGCCAGGTGTTGGTGTGTGTTAGTCCTTCTGCCAGGTCTTGGTGTGTGTTGGTCCTTCTGCCAGGTGTTTGGTGTGTGTTAGTTGGTCCTTCTGCCAGGTGTTGGTGTGTGTTAGTTGGTGTTTCTGCCAGGTGTTGGTGTGTGTGTTAGTTGGTGTTTCTGCCAGGTGTTGGTGTGTGTTAGTTGCTGTTTCTGCCAGGTGTTGGTGTGTGTGTTAGTTGGTGTTTCTGCCAGATGTTGTGTGTGTTAGTTGGTGTTTCTGCCAGATGTTGATGTGTGTTAGTTGGTGTTTCTGCCAGGTCTTTGTGTGTGTGTTAGTTGGTGTTTCTGCCAGGTGTGGTGTGTGTGTTAGTTGGTGTTTCTGCCAGGTATTGCTGTGTGTGTTAGTTGGTCCTTCTGCCAGGTGTTGGTGTGTGTTAGTTGGTGTTTCTGCCAGGTGAGGTGTGTGGTAGTTGGTGTTTCTGCCAGGTGTTGGTGTGTTAGTTGGTGTTTCTGCCAGGTATGGTGTGTTAGTTGGTGTTTCTGCCAGGTGTTGTGTGTGTTAGTTGGTGTTTCTGCCAGGTGTTGGTGTGTGTGTTAGTTGGTGTTTCTGCCAGGTGTGGTGTGTGTTAGTTGGTGTTTCTGCCAGGTGTTGGTGTGTGTGTTAGTTGGTGTTTCTGCCAGGTGTAGCTGTGTGTGTTAGTTGGTGTTTCTGCCAGGTGTTGGTGTGTTAGATGGTCCTTCTGCCGCCAGGTGTTGGTGTGTGTTAGTCCTTCTGCCAGGTATTGGTGTGTGTTGGTCCTTCTGCCAGGTGTTTGGTGTGTGTTAGTTGGTCCTTCTGCCAGGTGTTGGTGTGTGTTAGTTGGTGTTTCTGCCAGGTGTTGGTGTGTGTGTTAGTTGGTGTTTCTGCCAGGTGTTGGTGTGTGTTAGTTGCTGTTTCTGCCAGGTGTTGGTGTGTGTGTTAGTTGGTGTTTCTGCCAGATGTTGTGTGTGTTAGTTGGTGTTTCTGCCAGATGTTGGTGTGTGTTAGTTGGTGTTTCTGCCAGGTCTTTGTGTGTGTGTTAGTTGGTGTTTCTGCCAGGTGTGGTGTGTGTGTTAGTTGGTGTTTCTGCCAGGTATTGCTGTGTGTGTTAGTTGGTCCTTCTGCCAGGTGTTGGTGTGTGTTAGTTGGTGTTTCTGCCAGGTGAGGTGTGTGGTAGTTGGTGTTTCTGCCAGGTGTTGGTGTGTTAGTTGGTGTTTCTGCCAGGTATGGTGTGTGGTAGTTGGTGTTTCTGCCAGGTGTTGGTGTGTGTTAGTTGGTGTTTCTGCCAGGTGTGGTGTGTGTTAGTTGGTGTTTCTGCCAGGTGTTGGTGTGTGTGTTAGTTGGTGTTTCTGCCAGGTGTTGGTGTGTGTGTTAGTTGCTGTTTCTGCCAGGTGTTGGTGTGTGTGTGTTAGTTGCTGTTTCTGCCAGGTGTTGGTGTGTGTGTTAGTTGGTGTTTCTGCCAGGTGTGGTGTGTGTTAGTTGGTGTTTCTGCCAGGTGTTGTGTGTGTTAGTTGGTGTTTCTGCCAGGTGTTGGTGTGTGTGTTAGTTGGTGTTTCTGCCAGGTGTGGTGTGTGTTAGTTGGTGTTTCTGCCAGGTGTTGGTGTGTGTGTTAGTTGGTGTTTCTGCCAGGTGTAGCTGTGTGTGTTAGTTGGTGTTTCTGCCAGATGTTGGTGTGTGTTAGTTGGTGTTTCTGCCAGGTCTTTGTGTGTGTGTTAGTTGGTGTTTCTGCCAGGTGTGGTGTGTGTGTTAGTTGGTGTTTCTGCCAGGTATTGCTGTGTGTGTTAGTTGGTCCTTCTGCCAGGTGTTGGTGTGTGTTAGTTGGTGTTTCTGCCAGGTGAGGTGTGTGGTAGTTGGTGTTTCTGCCAGGTGTTGGTGTGTTAGTTGGTGTTTCTGCCAGGTATGGTGTGTGGTAGTTGGTGTTTCTGCCAGGTGTTGGTGTGTGTTAGTTGGTGTTTCTGCCAGGTGTTGGTGTGTGTGTTAGTTGGTGTTTCTGCCAGGTCTATGTGTGTGTGTTAGTTGGTGTTTCTGCCAGATGTTGTGTGTGTTAGTTGGTGTTTCTGCCAGGTGTTGGTGTGTGTTAGTTGGTGTTTCTGCCAGGTGTTGTGTGTGTTAGTTGGTGTTTCTGCCAGGTGTTGGTGTGTGTGTTAGTTGGTGTTTCTGCCAGGTGTTGGTGTGTGTTAGTTGGTGTTTCTGCCAGGTGTTGGTGTGTGTGTTAGTTGGTGTTTCTGCCAGGTGTTGGTGTGTGTTAGTCCTTCTGCCAGGTATTGGTGTGTGTTGGTCCTTCTGCCAGGTGTTTGGTGTGTGTTAGTTGGTCCTTCTGCCAGGTGTTGGTGTGTTAGATGGTCCTTCTGCCGCCAGGTGTTGGTGTGTGTTAGTCCTTCTGCCAGGTCTTGGTGTGTGTTGGTCCTTCTGCCAGGTGTTTGGTGTGTGTTAGTTGGTCCTTCTGCCAGGTGTTGGTGTGTGTTAGTTGGTGTTTCTGCCAGGTGTTGGTGTGTGTGTTAGTTGGTGTTTCTGCCAGGTGTTGGTGTGTGTTAGTTGCTGTTTCTGCCAGGTGTTGGTGTGTGTGTTAGTTGGTGTTTCTGCCAGATGTTGTGTGTGTTAGTTGGTGTTTCTGCCAGATGTTGATGTGTGTTAGTTGGTGTTTCTGCCAGGTCTTTGTGTGTGTGTTAGTTGGTGTTTCTGCCAGGTGTGGTGTGTGTGTTAGTTGGTGTTTCTGCCAGGTATTGCTGTGTGTGTTAGTTGGTCCTTCTGCCAGGTGTTGGTGTGTGTTAGTTGGTGTTTCTGCCAGGTGAGGTGTGTGGTAGTTGGTGTTTCTGCCAGGTGTTGGTGTGTTAGTTGGTGTTTCTGCCAGGTATGGTGTGTTAGTTGGTGTTTCTGCCAGGTGTTGTGTGTGTTAGTTGGTGTTTCTGCCAGGTGTTGGTGTGTGTGTTAGTTGGTGTTTCTGCCAGGTGTGGTGTGTGTTAGTTGGTGTTTCTGCCAGGTGTTGGTGTGTGTGTTAGTTGGTGTTTCTGCCAGGTGTAGCTGTGTGTGTTAGTTGGTGTTTCTGCCAGGTGTTGGTGTGTTAGATGGTCCTTCTGCCGCCAGGTGTTGGTGTGTGTTAGTCCTTCTGCCAGGTATTGGTGTGTGTTGGTCCTTCTGCCAGGTGTTTGGTGTGTGTTAGTTGGTCCTTCTGCCAGGTGTTGGTGTGTGTTAGTTGGTGTTTCTGCCAGGTGTTGGTGTGTGTGTTAGTTGGTGTTTCTGCCAGGTGTTGGTGTGTGTTAGTTGCTGTTTCTGCCAGGTGTTGGTGTGTGTGTTAGTTGGTGTTTCTGCCAGATGTTGTGTGTGTTAGTTGGTGTTTCTGCCAGATGTTGGTGTGTGTTAGTTGGTGTTTCTGCCAGGTCTTTGTGTGTGTGTTAGTTGGTGTTTCTGCCAGGTGTGGTGTGTGTGTTAGTTGGTGTTTCTGCCAGGTATTGCTGTGTGTGTTAGTTGGTCCTTCTGCCAGGTGTTGGTGTGTGTTAGTTGGTGTTTCTGCCAGGTGAGGTGTGTGGTAGTTGGTGTTTCTGCCAGGTGTTGGTGTGTTAGTTGGTGTTTCTGCCAGGTATGGTGTGTGGTAGTTGGTGTTTCTGCCAGGTGTTGGTGTGTGTTAGTTGGTGTTTCTGCCAGGTGTTGGTGTGTGTGTTAGTTGGTGTTTCTGCCAGGTGTTGGTGTGTGTTAGTTGGTGTTTCTGCCAGATGTTGTGTGTGTTAGTTGGTGTTTCTGCCAGGTGTTGGTGTGTGTTAGTTGGTGTTTCTGCCAGGTGTTGTGTGTGTTAGTTGGTGTTTCTGCCAGGTGTTGGTGTGTGTGTTAGTTGGTGTTTCTGCCAGGTGTTGGTGTGTGTTAGTTGGTGTTTCTGCCAGGTGTTGGTGTGTGTGTTAGTTGGTGTTTCTGCCAGGTGTTCGTGTGTGTTAGTCCTTCTGCCAGGTATTGGTGTGTGTTGGTCCTTCTGCCAGGTGTTTGGTGTGTGTTAGTTGGTCCTTCTGCCAGGTGTTGGTGTGTTAGATGGTCCTTCTGCCGCCAGGTGTTGGTGTGTGTTAGTCCTTCTGCCAGGTCTTGGTGTGTGTTGGTCCTTCTGCCAGGTGTTTGGTGTGTGTTAGTTGGTCCTTCTGCCAGGTGTTGGTGTGTGTTAGTTGGTGTTTCTGCCAGGTGTTGGTGTGTGTGTTAGTTGGTGTTTCTGCCAGGTGTTGGTGTGTGTTAGTTGCTGTTTCTGCCAGGTGTTGGTGTGTGTGTTAGTTGGTGTTTCTGCCAGATGTTGTGTGTGTTAGTTGGTGTTTCTGCCAGATGTTGATGTGTGTTAGTTGGTGTTTCTGCCAGGTCTTTGTGTGTGTGTTAGTTGGTGTTTCTGCCAGGTGTGGTGTGTGTGTTAGTTGGTGTTTCTGCCAGGTATTGCTGTGTGTGTTAGTTGGTCCTTCTGCCAGGTGTTGGTGTGTGTTAGTTGGTGTTTCTGCCAGGTGAGGTGTGTGGTAGTTGGTGTTTCTGCCAGGTGTTGGTGTGTTAGTTGGTGTTTCTGCCAGGTATGGTGTGTTAGTTGGTGTTTCTGCCAGGTGTTGTGTGTGTTAGTTGGTGTTTCTGCCAGGTGTTGGTGTGTGTGTTAGTTGGTGTTTCTGCCAGGTGTGGTGTGTGTTAGTTGGTGTTTCTGCCAGGTGTTGGTGTGTGTGTTAGTTGGTGTTTCTGCCAGGTGTAGCTGTGTGTGTTAGTTGGTGTTTCTGCCAGGTGTTGGTGTGTTAGATGGTCCTTCTGCCGCCAGGTGTTGGTGTGTGTTAGTCCTTCTGCCAGGTATTGGTGTGTGTTGGTCCTTCTGCCAGGTGTTTGGTGTGTGTTAGTTGGTCCTTCTGCCAGGTGTTGGTGTGTGTTAGTTGGTGTTTCTGCCAGGTGTTGGTGTGTGTGTTAGTTGGTGTTTCTGCCAGGTGTTGGTGTGTGTTAGTTGCTGTTTCTGCCAGGTGTTGGTGTGTGTGTTAGTTGGTGTTTCTGCCAGATGTTATGTGTGTTAGTTGGTGTTTCTGCCAGATGTTGGTGTGTGTTAGTTGGTGTTTCTGCCAGGTCTTTGTGTGTGTGTTAGTTGGTGTTTCTGCCAGGTGTGGTGTGTGTGTTAGTTGGTGTTTCTGCCAGGTATTGCTGTGTGTGTTAGTTGGTCCTTCTGCCAGGTGTTGGTGTGTGTTAGTTGGTGTTTCTGCCAGGTGAGGTGTGTGGTAGTTGGTGTTTCTGCCAGGTGTTGGTGTGTTAGTTGGTGTTTCTGCCAGGTATGGTGTGTGGTAGTTGGTGTTTCTGCCAGGTGTTGGTGTGTGTTAGTTGGTGTTTCTGCCAGGTGTTGGTGTGTGTGTTAGTTGGTGTTTCTGCCAGGTCTATGTGTGTGTGTTAGTTGGTGTTTCTGCCAGATGTTGTGTGTGTTAGTTGGTGTTTCTGCCAGGTGTTGGTGTGTGTTAGTTGGTGTTTCTGCCAGGTGTTGTGTGTGTTAGTTGGTGTTTCTGCCAGGTGTTGGTGTGTGTGTTAGTTGGTGTTTCTGCCAGGTGTTGGTGTTTGTTAGTTGGTGTTTCTGCCAGGTGTTGTGTGTGTTAGTTGGTGTTTCTGCCAGGTGTTGGTGTGTGTGTTAGTTGGTGTTTCTGCCAGGTGTTGGTGTGTGTTAGTCCTTCTGCCAGGTATTGGTGTGTGTTGGTCCTTCTGCCAGGTGTTTGGTGTGTGTTAGTTGGTCCTTCTGCCAGGTGTTGGTGTGTTAGATGGTCCTTCTGCCGCCAGGTGTTGGTGTGTGTTAGTCCTTCTGCCAGGTATTGGTGTGTGTTGGTCCTTCTGCCAGGTGTTTGGTGTGTGTTAGTTGGTCCTTCTGCCAGGTGTTGGTGTGTGTTAGTTGGTGTTTCTGCCAGGTGTTGGTGTGTGTGTTAGTTGGTGTTTCTGCCAGGTGTTGGTGTGTGTTAGTTGCTGTTTCTGCCAGGTGTTGGTGTGTGTGTTAGTTGCTGTTTCTGCCAGGTGTTGGTGTGTTAGTTGGTGTTTCTGCCAGGTGTTGTGTGTGTTAGTTGGTGTTTCTGCCAGGTGTTGGTGTGTGTGTTAGTTGGTGTTTCTGCCAGGTGTGGTGTGTGTTAGTTGGTGTTTCTGCCAGGTGTTGGTGTGTGTGTTAGTTGCTGTTTCTGCCAGGTGTTGGTGTGTGTGTGTTAGTTGCTGTTTCTGCCAGGTGTTAGTGTGTTAGTTTGTGTTTCTGCCAGGTGTTGTGTGTGTTAGTTGGTGTTTCTGCCAGGTGTTGGTGTGTGTGTTAGTTGGTGTTTCTGCCAGGTGTGGTGTGTGTTAGTTGGTGTTTCTGCCAGGTGTTGGTGTGTGTGTTAGTTGGTGTTTCTGCCAGGTGTAGCTGTGTGTGTTAGTTGGTGTTTCTGCCAGGTGTTGGTGTGTGTGTTAGTTGGTGTTTCTGCCAGGTGTTGGTGTGTGTGTTAGTTGGTGTTTCTGCCAGATGTTGTGTGTGTTAGTTGGTGTTTCTGCCAGATGTTGGTGTGTGTTAGTTGGTGTTTCTGCCAGGTGTTGGTGTGTGTTAGTTGGTGTTTCTGCCAGGTTTTGTGTGTGTTAGTTGGTGTTTCTGCCAGGTGTTGGTGTGTGTGTTAGTTGGTGTTTCTGCCAGGTGTTGGTGTGTGTGTTAGTTGGTGTTTCTGCCAGGTGTTGGTGTGTGTGTTAGTTGGTGTTTCTGCCAGGTGTTGGTGTGTGTTAGTTGGTGTTTCTGCCAGGTGTTGTGTGTGTTAGTTGGTGTTTCTGCCAGGTGTTGGTGTGTGTTAGTTGGTGTTTCTGCCAGGTGTTGGTGTGTGTTAGTTGGTGTTTCTGCCAGGTCTTTGTGTGTGTGTTAGTTGGTGTTTCTGCCAGGTGTGGTGTGTGTGTTAGTTGGTGTTTCTGCCAGGTATTGCTGTGTGTGTTAGTTGGTCCTTCTGCCAGGTGTTGGTGTGTGTTAGTTGGTGTTTCTGCCAGGTGAGGTGTGTGGTAGTTGGTGTTTCTGCCAGGTGTTGGTGTGTTAGTTGGTGTTTCTGCCAGGTATGGTGTGTGGTAGTTGGTGTTTCTGCCAGGTGTTGGTGTGTGTTAGTTGGTGTTTCTGCCAGGTGTTGGTGTGTGTGTTAGTTCGTGTTTCTGCCAGGTCTATGTGTGTGTGTTAGTTGGTGTTTCTGCCAGATGTTGTGTGTGTTAGTTGGTGTTTCTGCCAGGTGTTGGTGTGTGTTAGTTGGTGTTTCTGCCAGGTGTTGGTGTGTGTGTTAGTTGGTGTTTCTGCCAGGTGTTGGTGTGTGTGTTAGTTGGTGTTTCTGCCAGGTGTTGGTGTGTGTTAGTTGGTGTTTCTGCCAGGTGTTGTGTGTGTTAGTTGGTGTTTCTGCCAGGTGTTGGTGTGTGTGTTAGTTGGTGTTTCTGTTGGTGTGTGTGTTAGTTGGTGTTTCTGCCAGGTGTTGGTGTGTGTTAGTTGGTGTTTCTGCCAGGTGTTGTGTGTGTTAGTTGGTGTTTCTGCCAGGTGTTGGTGTGTGTGTTAGTTGGTGTTTCTGCCAGGTGTTGGTGTGTGTGTTAGTTGGTGTTTCTGCCAGGTGTTGGTGTGTGTGTTAGTTGGTGTTTCTGCCAGGTGTTGGTGTGTGTTAGTTGGTGTTTCTGCCAGGTGTTGTGTGTGTTAGTTGGTGTTTCTGCCAGGTGTTGGTGTGTGTTAGTTGGTGTTTCTGCCAGGTGTTGGTGTGTGTTAGTTGGTGTTTCTGCCAGGTGTTGGTGTGTGTGTTAGTTGGTGTTTCTGCCAGGTGTTTGGTGTGTTAGTTGGTGTTTCTGCCAGGTGTTGTGTGTGTTAATGGTGTTTCTGCCAGATGTTAGTGTGTGTTAGTTGGTGTTTCTGCCAGGTGTTGGTGTGTGTTAGTTGGTGTTTCTGCCAGGTGTTGGTGTGTGTGTTAGTTGGTGTTTCTGCCAGATGTTGTGTGTGTTAGTTGGTGTTTCTGCCAGATGTTGTGTGTGTTAGTTGGTGTTTCTGCCAGGTGTTGGTGTGTGTTAGTTGGTGTTTCTGCCAGGTCTTGGTGTGTGTTTTAGTTGGTGTTTCTGCCAGGTGTTGGTATGTGTTAGTTGGTGTTTCTGCCAGGTCTTTGTGTGTGTTAGTTGGTGTTTCTGCCAGGTGTTGGTATGTGTTAGTTGGTGTTTCTGCCAGGTGTTTGGTGTGTGTTAGTTGGTGTTTCTGCCAGGTGTTGTGTGTTGTTCTGGTTGTTAATTGATGCTAATTAGATGTAGCTGACCATCAGGTGTTCTGGGAGGTGAAACCTTCATATGTGATGTCTGTTACTGGGAGGTGAAACCTTCATATGTGATGTCTGTTACTGGGAGGTGAAACCTTCATATGTGATGTCTGTTACTGGGAGGTGAAACCTTCATATCACCACCCTCTGTATCTCCATTCTGTGGTTCTGTGGAAAGTGGTTCAACGTTGATATGGTAGAAAAAGTAGCACATTCCTACTGCTCACTAATGTCTGAAGGGACGTCTTTATTAACCAGACAGGTTAACAGTGTTCTTATTGAACAGCAGCTGCCGGTCTCACAGACATTTACTCTGCTGCATTCCAAAGAGACAGTCTGTGCACCAATTACCGACAACCAGTTAATTACTGCTCATGGACAGGAAATTGGTCAAACAATGTCCTGCCCTACAGCACGGTGCCACTTTAGGAGAGCAACTCCTATACAACTCCAACTCCTATACAACTCCTATACAACTCCAAGTCTTATACAACTCCAACTCCTATACAACTCCAACTCTTATACAACTCCTATACAACTCCTATACAACTCCAACTCCTATACAACTCCAACTCCTATACAACTCCAACTCTTATACAACTCCTATACAACTCCTATACAACTACAACTCCTATACAACTCCAACTCTTATACAACTCCAACTCTTATACAACTCCAACTCTTATACAACTCCTATACAACTCCTATACAACTCCAACTCCTATACAACTCCAACTCTTATACAACTCCAACTCTAATACAACTCCAACTCCTATACAACTCCAACTCCTATACAACTCCAACTCCTATACAACTCCAACTCCTATACAACTCCAACTCTTATACAACTCCTATACAACTCCAACTCTAATACAACTCCAACTCTTATACAACTCCAACTCCTATACAACTCCAACTCTTATACAACTCCAACTCTTATACAACTCCAACTCCTATACAAGCTGGAGTTTAAACCAGTTCTGATAAACACACACCTCTAAAGAAGACAATAGTGAGACCACTAACTTTCAAAGAGGGAACTGTCTACCCCCCTCCCTCATCAACTGGTGTTTATTGTTCTGCTGGAGGTTAAAATGGACCCCTCCCTTCCTCCCTCCGGGGACCACCCTCCAGGCCTTTGACTGGGGCTCAGGGGTTTGACCTGTTGACCCCTGACCTGGGGGTGGGGGGGTATGTAATAATAATAATAACTTAGTGGGTGTTCATATCTGGTGAGATGGATCGGCCAATCATCTTCGGGGAGAGAGAAGAGAGGGGAGAGAGGGAAGAGGGGAGAGAGAGAAGAGAGGGGAGAGAGAGAAGAGAGGGGAGAGAGAGAAAAGAGGGGAGAGAGAGAAGAGAGGGGAGAGAGAGAAGAGAAGAGAGGGGAGAGAGAGAAGAGAGGGGGAGAGAGAGAAGAGAGGGGGGAGAGAGAGAAGAGAGGGGAGAGACAGAAGAGAGGGGAGAGAGAGAAGAGAGGGGAGAGAGAGAAGAGAGGGGAGAGAGAGTTGACAGTATTTAAGAAATGGGGGACAGTTGCACTTTGAAGTGAGATCTCCATGTGATGTATGTTTCTCTCCTGTTTTGATATGAGGCTGCAGGGTGGTGGGGTCGGAGGGATAAAGATCACTTTTAGACACAACAAAGTGATTCATGACGTACGTGACTATCTGCGCCTGTCAATACAGATAAATAATGAACTTATTATCTCACCTCGTTGATCGTAAAGCGAATGTCTAAATATGTCTATATATTTGTATTTATTATTATTTATTTATTTAGTTATTTACTGGGACCACCAACAACTACAGTACTGCAGACTATGTGCTGAACTGCTCGCTGAGCCGATGCTTCTCACTGTGTCAAACTACAGTACTGTAGACTATGTGCTGAACTGTTCGGTGAGCTGATGCTTCTCACTGTGTCAAACTACAGTACTGTAGACTATGTGCTGAACTGCTCGGTGAGCTGATGCTTCTCACTGTGTCAAACTACAGTACTGCAGACTATGTGCTGAACTGTTCGCTGAGCTGATGCTTCTCACTGTGTCAAACTACAGTACTGGAGACTATGTGCTGAACTGTTCGCTGAGCTGATGCTTCTCACTGTGTCAAACTACAGTACTGTAGACTATGTGCTGAACTGCTCGCTGAGCTGATGCTTCTCACTGTGTCAAACTACAGTACTGTAGACTATGTGCTGAACTGCTCGCTGAGCTGATGCTTCTCACTGTGTCAAACTACAGTACTGGAGACTATGTGCTGAACTGCTCGCTGAGCTGATGCTTCTCACTGTGTCAAACTACAGTACTGTAGACTATGTGCTGAACTGCTCGGTGAGCTGATGCTTCTCACTGTGTCAAACGAAAGCAAGCAGACACCGTTTGACACCGGACGAGTGAAAACAGGGGGAGAACGGAAGATCACCAGAACAGCAACGATCCCCCATCACCACAATGATGAGAGAGTGGTGATAGGACCTCTGTAACAGCATCACCACAATGATGAGAGAGTGGTGATAGGACCTCTGTAACAGCAGCATCACCACAATGAGAAGATAGTGGGGATAGGACCTCCTGTAACTGCATCACCACAATGATGAGAGAGTGGTGATAGGACCTCTGTAGCAGCATCATCACAATGAGAAGAGAGTGGTGATAGGACCTCTATAACAGCATCACAATGAGAAAAGAGTGTTGATAGGACCTCTATAGCAGCATCATCACCATGAGAAGAGAGTGGTGATAGGACCTCTGTACCAGCATCACCACAATGATGAGAGAGTGGTGATAGGACCTCTGTACCAGCATCATCACCATGAGAAGAGAGTGGTGATAGGACCTCTGTACCAGCATCACCACAATGAAAAGAGAGTGGTGATAGGACCTCTATAGCAGCATCATCACCATGAGAAGAGAGTGGTGATAGGACCTCTATAACAGCATCACAATGATAAGAGAGTGGTGATAGGACCTCTATAGCAGCAGTAAGTCACTCAACCACTTTTACTGCTTCTTAGCTAATCAGAGAGTAGCTCATCTCTGATCCGTTTTTAACATCTTTGTTCTGGACCAGCCAATCGGTGACAGATTAACAACCCTGGACAACCAATCAGTTGCAAATACAACACGATCGCAGCCAACTAGGACTCTTCCAGGTCTGTGTCTGCAGAGGGACTTTTAAACTGCCGTTATGCCGTTATTTCACAGGATGAGATTCAGTTTAATGGAAGGAAAAATAGCTTGTCCTCAAAACCAGCGGCTGGCTCTGTTTGACTGTTCAGGGTTAGTGACTGGCTCTGTTTGACTGTTCAGGGTTAGTGACTGGCTCTGTTTGACTGTTCAGGGTTAGTGACTGGCTCTGTTTGACTGTTCAGGGTTAGTGACTGGCTCTGTTTGACTGTTCAGGGTTAGTGACTGGCTCTGTTTGACTGTTCAGGGTTAGTGACTGGCTCTGTTTGACTGTTCAGGGTTAGTGACTGGCTCTGTTTGACTGTTCAGGGTTAGTGACTGGCTCTGCTTGACTGTTCAGGGTTAGTGACTGGCTCTGCTTGACTGTTCAGGGTTAGTGACTGTCTGGGCAGTGGTGGTTGTGTTAGTGACTGGCTGGGCAGTGGTGGATGTGTTAGTGGCTGGCTGGGCAGTGGTGGTTGTATTAGTGGCTGGCTGGGCAGTGGTGGTTGTGTTAGTGGCTGGCTGGGCAGTGGTGGTTGTGTTAGTGACTGGCTGGGCAGTGGTGGTTGTGTTAGTGACTGGCTGGGCAGTGGTGGTTGTGTTAGTGACTGGCTGGGCAGTGGTGGTTGTGTTAGTGACTGGCTGGGCAGTGGTGGTTGTATTAGTGGCTGGCTGGGCAGTGGTGGATGTGTTAGTGACTGGCTGGGCAGTGGTGGATGTGTTAGTACTGGCTGGGCAGTGGTGTGTGTTAGTGACTGGCTGGGCAGTGGTGTGTGTTAGTGACTGGCTGGGCAGTGGTGGTTGTATTAGTGGCTGGCTGGGCAGTGGTGGTTGTATTAGTGGCTGGCTGGGCAGTGGTGGTTGTATTAGTGGCTGGGTGGGCAGTGGTGTGTGTTAGTGACTGGGTGGGCAGTGGTGTGTGTTAGTGACTGGCTGGGCAGTGGTGTGTGTTAGTGACTGGCTGGGGGCAGGTTGTAGTGAGGGCTGGCTGGGGGCAGGTTGTAGTGAGGGCTGGCTGGGGGCAGGTTGTAGTGAGGGCTGGCTGGGGGCAGGTTGTAGTGAGGGCTGGCTGGGGGCAGGTTGTAGTGAAGGCTGGCTGGGGGCAGGTTGTAGTGAGGGCTGGCTGGGGGCAGGTTGTAGTGAGGGCTGGCTGGGGGCAGGTTGTAGTGAGGGCTGGCTGGGGGCAAGTTGTAGTGAGGGCTGGCTGGGGGCAGGTTGTAGTGAGGGCTGGCTGGGGGCAGGTTGTAGTGAGGGCTGGCTGGGGGCAGGTTGTAGTGAGGGCTGGCTGGGGGCAGGTTGTAGTGAGGGCTGGCTGGGGGCAGGTTGTAGTGAGGGCTGGCTGGGGGCAGGTTGTAGTGAGGGCTGGCTGGGGGCAGGTTGTAGTGAGGGCTGGCTGGGGGCAGGTTGTAGTGAGGGCTGGCTGGGGGCAGGTTATAGTGAGGGCTGGCTGGGGGCAGGTTGTAGTGAGGGCTGGCTGGGGGCAGGTTGTAGTGCGGGCTGGCCAGTTCATCCACAGATCTCTTGGGGAAGGTTACATGTAAAGCAAATGCTGAGTGTGACTTCACTTATGGAAACACGGGCACCAGAGATGAAAACAGAAAGGTCTGAGCCTTCAGGTAGAAACAGAAAGGTCTGAGCCTTCAGGTGGAAACAGAAAGGTCTGAGCCTTCAGGTGGAAACAGAAAGGTCTGAGCCTTCAGGTAGAAACAGAAAGGTCTGAGCCTTCAGGTAGAAACAGAAAGGTCTGAGCCTTCAGGTGGAAACAGAAAGGTCTGAGCCTTCAGGTGGAAACAGAAAAGTCTGAGCCTTCAGGTGGAAACAGAAAGGTCTGAGCCTTCAGGTGGAAACAGAAAGGTCTGAGCCTTCAGGTAGAAACAGAAAGGTCTGAGCCTTCAGGTGGAAACAGAACGGTCTGAGCCTTCAGGTGGAAACAAAAAAGTCTGAGCCTTCAGGTGGAAACAGAAAGGTCTGAGCCTTCAGGTGGAAACAGAAAGGTCTGAGCCTTCAGGTGGATACAGAACAGTCTGAGCCTTCAGGTGGAAACAGAAAGGTCTGAGACTTCAGGTGGAAACAGAAAGGTCTGAGACTTCAGGTGGAAACTCGCTCAGGGAGTCCACAGATTATTGTCATCTGGTTTGAGGCACTCATGATGGGGGCTAGGTGGAGGGTGAGGGAAGTTAATCATGTCCTTCTGGAGTGGATTTACAGTAATTCATGTAGAAAAATCATATGCGTCTGAGGTCTCCTTTCCCCAGACTAGAGTTAGGTGGGTTTAGGTTAAATGTGTAGATTAATGTCACAGATATCAGACTATAGATTAATATCACTAATATCAGACTATAGATTAACACTGATATCAGACTATAGATTAATATCTATGATTTCAGACTATAGATTAATATCACTGATATCAGACTATAGATTAACACTGATATCAGACTATAGATTAATGTCACTGATATCAGACTATAGATTAACACTGATATCAGACTATAGATTAATGTCACTGATATCAGACTATAGATTAACACTGATATCAGACTATAGATTAATGTCACTGATATCAGACTATAGATTAACACTGATATCAGACTATAGATTAATGTCACAGATATCAGACTATAGATTAATGACACTGATATCAGACTATAGATTAACACTGATATCAGACTATAGATTAACACTGATATCAGACTATAGATTAACACTGATATCAGACTATAGATTAATGACACTGATATCAGACTATAGATTAATGACACTGATATCAGACTATAGATTAACACTGATATCAGACTATAGATTAACACTGATATCAGACTATAGATTAATGTCACTGATATCAGACTATAGATTAACACTGATATCAGACTATAGATTAATGTCACAGATATCAGACTATAGATTAATGACACTGATATCAGACTATAGATTAACACTGATATCAGACTAT
>NW_025745771.1:0-5000 GCF_021184085.1 Oncorhynchus gorbuscha | reverse complement strand
TAGTAGGGTTACAGTAGAGTTATCTGACAGGTGAGCTGGTTAGTTAGCAGGGTCACAGTAGAGTTATCTGACAGGTGAGCTGGTTAGTTAGTTAGTAGGGTCACAGTAGAGTTATCTGTCAGGTGAGCTGGTTAGTTAGTTAGTAGGGTTACAGTAGAGTCATCTGTCAGGTGAGCTGGTTAGTTAGTAGGGTTACAGTAGAGTCATCTGTCAGGTGAGCTGGTTAGTTAGTAGGGTTACAGTAGAGTTATCTGTCAGGTGAGCTGGTTAGTTAGTAGAGTTATCTGACAGGTGAGCTGGTTAGTTAGTTAGTAGGGTCACAGTAGAGTTATTTGACAGGTGAGCTGGATAGTTAGTAGGGTTACAGTAGAGTTATCTGTCAGGTGAGCTGGTTAGTTAGTAGGGTCACAGTAGAGTTATCTGTCAGGTGAGCTGGTTAGTTAGTTAGTAGGGTTACAGTAGAGTTATCTGCCAGGTGAGCTGGTTAGTTAGTTAGTTAGTTAGTTAGTTAGTTAGTTAGTTAGTTAGTTAGTTAGTTAGTTAGTTAGTTAGTTAGTTAGTTAGTAGGGTCACAGTAGAGTTATCTGTCAGGTGAGCTGGTTAGTTAGTTAGTTAGTTAGTTTGTTAGTTAGTTAGTTAGTTAGTTAGTTAGTTAGTTAGTTCGTTAGTTAGTTAGTTAGTTAGTTAGTTAGTTAGTTAGTTAGTTAGTTAGTTAGTTAGTTAGTTAGTTAGTTAGTAGGGTCACAGTAGAGTTATCTGACAGGTGAGCTGGTTAGTTAGTAGGGTTACAGTAGAGTTATCTGTCAGGTGAGCTGGTTAGTTAGTTAGCAGGGTCACAGTAGAGTTATCTGTCAGGTGAGCTGGTTAGTTAGTAGGGTCACAGTAGAGTTATCTGTCAGGTGAGCTGGTTAGTTAGTTAGTTAGTTAGTTAGTTAGCAGGGTCACAGTAGAGTTATCTGTCAGGTGAGCTGGTTAGTTAGTTAGTAGGGTTACAGTAGAGTTATCTGACAGGTGAGCTGGTTAGTTAGTTAGTAGGGTTACAGTAGAGTTATCTGTCAGGTGAGCTGGTTAGTTAGTTAGTAGGGTTACAGTAGAGTTATCTTTCAGGTGAGCTGGTTAGTTGGTTAGTAGGGTTACATTAGAGTTATCTGACAGGTGAGCTGGTTAGTTAGTAGGGTTACAGTAGAGTCATCTTTCAGGTGGGCTGGTTAGTTAGTTAGTAGGGTCACAGTAGAGTTATCTTTCAGGTGGGCTGGTTAGTTAGTTAGTAGGGTCACAGTAGAGTTATCTGACAGGTGAGCTGGTTAGTTAGCAGGGTCACAGTAGAGTTATCTGTCAGGTGAGCTGGTTAGTTAGTTAGTTAGTAGGGTCACAGTATAGTTATCTGACAGGTGAGCTGGTTAGTTAGCAGGGTCACAGTAGAGTTATCTGACAGGTGAGCTGGTTAGTTAGGTACTTGCCTAGTTAAACATTTTTATATATCCCCTGGTTTTCACTTTGTTCCTCTCACTTGTACCTCACCAGTAGGAGGGAATGTGTTTGTAGACTTCCTGTGTGTTTCTTACTCTGTCCTTAAGCAAAAAATAATAATAATTGGTCCACACATGAAAATATGAATTTTATTTGTATATTCTCTTTCGCTGCCTCTGTGTTCCAGGGTGACGGCCCAGCGCAGTATTGAGGATGCTGAGGAGATAGAGCGGGAACGGAGACGAAGGGCCAGGGAGAGACAGGGAGACCAGGACCCACACACCCACACTGGTCCAGCCAGCACCACCAGCCCCACATCGGACAATGGGCTCCCGGAGATATATCCAATGTAAGTCACCAAGCTGAATGGAGGCTAACAGCCAACACTTTCCTGCTGTAGAATCCTACAATAGAACACACTGCTCTGGTTATCGTAGACTGCACCAGGGTGTAAGACGAGACGTCCCACACCAGTCTTGTTGTCGTCTGTAGCAGCTGTTTGTGACGCATGATGTGAACTGCTTACTGTAGTGGCGCAACGGTCTAAGGCACTGCATCTCAGTGCTAGAGGCGTCACTACGGACGCCCTGGTTCGATCCTGGGCTGTATCACAACCCGGCCGTGATTGGGAGTCCCATATGACGGGGCACAATTGCTCCAGCTTCATCCGGGTTAGGGTTTGGCCGGGGTAGGCTGTCTTTGTAAATAAGAATTTGTTCTTAACTGACTTGCCTGGTTAGATTAAGGTTAATTTAAAAAAACGTCTCAATGGTGCTGATTAGACTGTAGGTCATCTGACTGATGTCTCAATGGTGCTGATTAGACTGTAGGTAATCTGACTGATGTCTCAATGGTGCTGATTAGACTGTAGGTCATCTGATTGATGTCTCAATGGGTTTGAGTCACCAGTAGGTTTGAGTCACCAAACATATTGACTCGAACCTATTGGTGACTCAAACCTATTGGTGACTCAAACCTATTGATGACTCAAACCTATTGGTGACTC
Source organism: Oncorhynchus gorbuscha (assembly GCF_021184085.1). Classification (NCBI taxonomy): domain Eukaryota; kingdom Metazoa; phylum Chordata; class Actinopteri; order Salmoniformes; family Salmonidae; genus Oncorhynchus; species Oncorhynchus gorbuscha. The sequence goes on along the minus strand of NW_025745771.1, from coordinate 2,524 downwards.
AAACCTATTGGTGCCTCAAACCTACTGGTGTCTCAAACCTACTGGTGCCTCAAACCTACTGGTGATCAAACCTACTGGTGACTCAAACCTATTGGTGACTCAACCCTATTGGTGACTCAAACCTACTTGTGACTCAAACCTATTGGTGACTCAAACCTATTGGTGACTCAAACCTATTGGTTACTCAAATATATTGGTGACTCAAACCTACTGGTGACTGAAACCTACTGGTGACTCAAACCTACTGGTGACTGAAACCTACTGGTGACTCAAACCTATTGGTGACTCAAACCTATTGGTGACTCAAATATACTGGTGACTTAAACATATTGGTGACTCAAACCTACTGGTGACTCAAACCTACTGGTGACTCAAACCTACTGGTTACTCAAACCTATTGGTGACTCAAACCTATTGGTGACTCAAACCTACTGGTGACTTAAACCTACTGGTGACTCAAACCTACTGGTGACTCAAACCTATTGGTGACTCAAACCTACTGGTTACTCAAACCTACTGGTGACTCAACCCTATTGGTGACTCAAACATATTTTTGATGACGGACTCATTACGAGTATTTGCAAGGTTGCTACATTTCTAGTTAAGAAAAATCTAGTTAAAGAAACATCTTTGATTCCAGGTGGAACCCTTTATAGTTCCAGGTGGAACTCTTTTTAGTTCCAGGTAGAACCCATTTTAGTTCCAGGTAAAACCCATTTTAGTTCCAGGTGGAACCATTTTTAGTTCCAGGTGGAACCCTTTTTGGTTCCAGGCGGAACCCTTTTTAGTTCCAGGCGGAACCCTTTTTGGTTCCAGGCGGAACCCTTTTTAGTTCCAGGTGGAAACAGTTTTTGGTTCCAGGTAGAATAACTGTTATTATGCTACTTGTTAATGTTTTAATGCACTTCTATGCAGCACATTAATAAATCAACCTAAACTATATTTATTTTAGCTTTGTTGCAACAATGAGAAACGAGAAATGACAGAAGGCCGGAGCTACAGGAAGAGAGCATGCCTTCGTCCCAAAGGGCACCCTATCCCCTGTGTAGTGCACTACTACATAGGGCTCTGGTGAAAAGTAGTGCACGACTACATCGGGCTCTGGTCTAAAGTAGTGCACTACTACATAGGGCTCTGGTGAAAAGTAGTGCACTATATGGTGAATAGGGCTCTGGTCTAAAGTAGTGCACTATTTAGGGAAATGGGTGCCATTTGGGACACAGTCCACAGCTCACTCAGAGGAAACAGGATGCAGCAGTGGCGTCCGTTCCGTTGGCAGCGAGGTCGGTCGTTCAGTTTTTGTGTATGTTTCCATGGCCACAGTACCATGTGTGTCCCGTTGCCATGACGCTGAGCCAAAGGCCCTGGGGTCTGGCTAACACCTGTCATCTGCTGGGCTAAACGGAAGCAAACAGGAAAACGCTCATCCAGAGGCCAGGCTCCTAGTGGCCCGGGACTTTAATGCAGGGAAACTTAAATCAGTTTTACCTCATTTCTATCAGCATGTAAAAATGTGCAACCAGAGGGAAGACAATTGTCATCGACGGGGCTGTAGTGGAGCAGGTTGAGAGCTTTAAATTCCTTGGCTTCCACATTACCAACAAACTAACATGGTCCAAGCACACCAAGACAATTGTGAAGAGGGTACGACAAAACCTATTCCCCTTCGGGAGACTAAAAGATTTGGCATGGGTCCTCAGATCCTCAAAAGGTTCTACAGCTGCACCATTGAGAGCATTCTGACGAGTTGCATCACTGCCTGGTATGGCAACTGCTCGGCCTCAAGGCACTACAGAGGGTAGTGTCTACGGCCCAGTACATCACTGGGGCTAAGCTTCCTGCCATCCAGGACCTCTATACCAGGCGGTGTCAGAGGAAGGCCCTAAAAATGGTCAAAGACTCCAGCCACCCTAGCTATAAGACTGTTCTCTGTGCTACCGCTTGGCAAGGGCTACCAGAGTGCCAAGTCTATGTCCAAGAGGCATCTAAACAGCTTCTACCCCCAAGCAATAAGACTCCTGAACAGCTAATCAAATGGCTACCCAGACTATTTGCATTGCCCCCCCCAGAACGCTGCTGCTACTCTCTGTTATTATCTATGCATAGTCACTTTAATAACTCTACCTACATGTACATATTACCTCATTTACCTCGACACCGGTTCCCCTGCACATTGACATTGACTTTGTACCGGTACCCCCTGTATATAGTCTCCACATTGGCTCTGTACCGGTACCCCCTGTATATAGCCTCCACATTGACTCTGTACCCCCTGTATATAGTACCCCCTGTATATAGTCTCCACATTGACTCTGTACCGGTACCCCTGTATATAGTCTCCACATTGACTCTGTACCGGTACCCCTGTATATAGTCTCCACATTGACTCTGTACCGGTACCCCCTGTATATAGTCTCCACATTGACTCTGTACCGGTACCCCTGTATATAGTCTCCACATTGACTCTGTACCCACATTGGTACCCCCCTGTATATAGTCTCCACATTGACTCTGTACCGGTGCC